>NC_088231.1:10018976-10318976 GCF_036934945.1 Oncorhynchus masou masou | reverse complement strand
CCAGTCAACTGTATATTATCTGTGTCATCGTTTAGACACAACTCTGTAAAACATAAGATATTACAGTTTAATGTCCAGTTGGTAGGATAGTCTTGAGCGGAGATCATCCAGTTTGTTTTCCAGTGATTGCACGTTGGCCAATAGAACGGATGGTATAGACAGGTTACCCACTCACCAACTAATTCTCACAAGGCACTCCGATTTCCGCCCCCTGTATTTCCGTATTTTATTCCCATGAATGACAGGGATTTAGGATTGGTCTCAGAGAAGCAGTATATCCTTTGTGTCGAACACATTAAAGAAAAAAATCCAGTTGGAGGTGAGTAATCATTGTTCTGATATCCAGAAGCTCTTTTCAGTCATAAGCGACGGTAAGCAGCAATATTATGGACAAAATAAGTTACAAACAACGCAAAAAAAACACAAAATAGCACAGTTGGTTAGGAGCCCATAAAAATGCAGCCATCCCCTCCGGCGCTATTCTATCAATATTGCCAGAGAATCTAATGTTCATTTCTCTACCATAAGCTGCCTCCAACGTTGTTTTAGAGAATTTGGCAGTATGTCCAACTGGCCTCACAACCGCAGACCATGTGTAACCACACCAGCCCAGGACCTCCACATTTGGCTTCTTCTCCTGCGGGATCGTCTGAGACCAGCCACCCGGACAGCTGATGAAACTGAGGAGTAATTATGTCTGTAATAAAGCCCTTTTGTCTGGGAAAAACAAATTCTGATTGGCTGGGCCTGGCTAGAAAGTGGGTGTGTCTATGCCCTCCCAGGCCCTCCCTTGGCTGCTCCCCTGCTCAGTCATGTAAAATCCATAGATTATGGCCTAATTAATGAATTTCATGGACTGATTTCCTTATGAACCATAACTCTTTAAAACCGTTAAAATTGTTGCATGTTGTGTTTTAATTTTGTTCACTATATTTTTAGGCAGGCTGTCAAAGCTTAGTTGATTTCCAATCTGTTTCAAGGGTTGATAGAGGCTTTTCCCGATGACGCAAAATATGTAAAACAGAAATGTGAGGAAGACCTGGGAGACTATTGAGGATAATGAATGGATACAGATATATTTGAATGCCCAGTCATGTTCATATCATTTCAGACATAAACTACTGCAGTTTAAGACCATCCATAGAACATCCTATATGCCAGTTAAACTGAATATCATGCACTGAGAAATGTAATTCCACTGCTGGAGATGTAAAACACAAAAGGGGACATATTTGCATATGTTATGCTCTTGTGAAGGCTGGCATTTCTACATTCTCCTTTCTACCTGTTTTTTTTTTGTTGTTGTTTGAAATGTTGATACTGGAGACTTATCAGAAGAAACTGTGTAACCTAGCATTCATAGCGGCTAAGACATCCATTGCCCTTAATTGGAAGGTTGGTAATCCTCCCACAATGTCACAATCATGGCAGAAATGTCAAGTTATGTATCACTTGATTTATTACAAGTTTAAAGATATTGTGCAACATTTGTAAATTATGGATGCCTTTTATGGAATACTGTACGACAAAAGGAGTCTGTATTGAAAACATGCCCAAGTCAGGGGGGATGCCTATGACTATTTAGGCTATCCCTAGATGCTGGGCTGCTCCGTTCTGGGGGTCTGCCTTACTGTTGGTTGTCACTCTGGCCTTGGCCTAACACACTTGTAACCAATAATGAATGTTTCACTAAGATCCTAATGCTGGGTGGGGTGTGTTGGGTTGTGGACCACTAGAGGCAGGACAGGGAGATCCAGATATATTGTGTGCAAGTAAAAAGATCTCTACAGTACTATTATGCCTATGATATGAATTACAGTGTCCTCCATAATTCTTTGGATAGTGAAGCATTTTTTATTCTTTTGGCTTTATACTCAAATTGTGGACTTGAACTCAAACAAGGCTTGATGAAGTCAAAGTTCAGAATGTCAGCTTTAATTTGAGGGTATTTTCATC
This sequence comes from Oncorhynchus masou masou, assembly GCF_036934945.1. NCBI lineage: Eukaryota > Metazoa > Chordata > Actinopteri > Salmoniformes > Salmonidae > Oncorhynchus > Oncorhynchus masou. The sequence continues at coordinate 10,317,020 of NC_088231.1, read as the reverse complement.
CATATTGGGTAAACCATTAAGAAATTACAGCAATTTACTTTTACATAGTCCCCCCCATTTTAGAGGAGCAAAAGTATTGGGACAAATGCACTTATGTGTATTAAAGTTAAGTATTTGGTCCCACATTCATAGCACGCAATGACTAAATCAAGCTTGTGACTATACACATTTGTTGGATGCATTTGCTGTTTGTTTTGGTTGTGTACAGAAATGTTTTTGTCAATATAAATTAATTGTACATAATATATTGTGTCATTTTGGAGTCACTTTTATTGTAAATAATATTTTAATGTTTATAATCCTTCTAAGTTAATGTGGATGCTACACTGAATACGGATAATCGTGAATGAATCGTGAATAATGATAGTGAGAAAGTTAGACGCACAAATATCATAACCCAAGACATACTAACCTCTCACCATTACAATAACAGGAGAGGTGTATGAAATTTCTATAGCTTTCTCATCATAATTCATTCAGAATTATCTGTAATGATGGTAGCATCCACATTCATGTATAAATTTAGAAAATTATGATATTCTTATTAGATTGTGTAGAAATGCAGGAAATTAGCTTCAGATGCCCCCAAACATTTCTAAGACAGTTGACTATTTACCTTACTGAGGTGATGTAAATTGAATAAAGTAATTATATTGTATTGTATTTTATTCTACTCTGTTCTTGCTAACACACTTATTTCTAAACAGGTCTGCTCTCAGATCAAAAGATAACGATATTACCGTTTTTCATTTAGCCACACCCTATGAGCTATGACTCCACCCAATAACATAATTTCTCTTCAGTGGAAACGGAAATGTAAAGTGACCAAGAACAATTACCACGTTAGCGTTTTCATTGTTGTTATTTCGACGTTTATTAAAACCATGGAACTCAAACTATGACTCATTTAACTGCACAGCATTACATACTTAGGTAGTGTTTAATTCGCGTTGAGGACTTGGTTGATAGATGTTATAGAGGTAACGTTAGCTACCTAGCTGCTAACAATGGCTGACTGTATGGTTTTTCACACTGAAATAGCCTCCATTATGGAGGTTCTAGCGAATGCAGCCGTGGCTGACATCTGTAAACTCGTAGACGACGACTATGCAGTGTTTCGTTTGGAAATTTCTCAAAGCCAAAAAGAAAACCGGGCATTGCGAAGGAAACTACAGCTACTCGAACTGAAGATGGCACGGGAGCGCGTCCTCGCCAGTCGTCCCAGTAGTGTAAAGATCCTCGACCGATACAGAGGAATGGCAAGAGGTACATTTAGCAGAAGGCCAAGGCTTAGCGGCCTGTCGCCCGTTTCCCCTCTGTACATGTGTTCAGATGTGTTACCCAGAATTGGGTCATGATCCGTTTTTGGATAATATGCAGTAACTCCCCTCATTACATAATACTATATTGCACGAAGACACTATCATATTATAACCAGATAATTGATTTACTGCATTCCTATTATTTACTCAATGAAAACAATAGGATGCATGGAACAAAATCAGTCTATAAATAGTTTATCAATAAATTATGCCAATTGTTAACTTATATCCTTGTCAATTCTAGACATTTGTCAACTGTCAATAGTGTACAGGATAGCATTGACAGTAGCTAACCTAACCAGCTCTTCTACCCCAATCACTCTCTCGGGTGAAGGACAGCTCCCTGGAGGCCACAGGAGTTTTGTGAAGCCAGCAGGACACAATACATGGATAGATGACCAACCAGATACTGTTGATGAGGGGAGTGGAACCTCAACCCAGCACATTATTGTGATAGAGGTTAGTGTAATATTGTTATATCAAATGTGACCAGTTTATTTCAGAAAGGCTCCCCGCAGCTATTACTTTGCTTACATCCTAATTGTTCTGCCATAGGAGATGTTGTGAGACTTCCCGACAACAATGTTATCCAATGCTTGTGTCAGTCTGCAGATGCAGAGGATGCAGGTCCTGGGGTCAAGCAGCACAGGTCTGAAGGAGAGGACCCAATGCAAAGTGGAGACATCCAGACTGGAGTGGCTGGTGTGCCCTATGAAGCCATGGAGGACCCCACCACCTCTGCGCCCCAGCCCAGGACCCAACGCAGCATCACGGAGGTCAGTGGAAGGCCCGACGCCGTCCTCAAATCAGAGACAGACACCAAGCCTTTAACTGTAACACAAAGACTCTTACACAGAGGATCTGACCACATATCAGACACAGAGAGACTGGGGCCACTGGGCTGTCCTCCTGCTTCAGGCTCAGAGTATTTACCGGTATTTCACCAGAGCCAGAGGATGGTTCATTCCTGTGGGGATGGCTATGGTCACACATTAGACACTGGCGGTGATGATCCATCTTGTTCTTACACTACAGAGATGGACCCTGGCAACATGCCTTTGGGTTTAGAGACACAGACTGATCTGTCTAGAGGGGACTGGAACCAGTACAGTAGTAGTCTAGACTCGGAAGGCTGCCTAGATAAGAAAGGGGAGGTTATAGTCGTAGATGAGGTGACTGTGAAAATGGAGGGCGACGCTCCTCTGACATGGAATGCAAACAAGACTCACTTAGGAGAAGGACACTCTCAGGACAACACCAGGGACTTTTTAGAGACAAAAATAAATGTTGCGACCCACTCCCCTTTGCACGCGTTCAGGGATTGCGACTCAGTGTCCACATCAATGGCACCTTCCAATTCACATGGCCGCATCCTTTTTGATCAGGTATTGAACTCAAACCACAGGGCTATAGCCCAGGCTCAGGGAGGGGGAGCCACATCAGGCAATAGTAAAGAGAAACGGTTCTTCTGCATGTTCTGTAACAAAGGCTTCAGCTGCCCCCAGAAGGTGGAGATCCACCAGAGGGTCCACACAGGGGGGAAGTCCTTCAGCTGTACCCAGTGTCAAATGCGCTTTGCCCAAGCTCGTGGCCTGAAGAGGCACCAGAGGGTCCACACAGGGGTGAAACCCTACAGCTGCCCCCAGTGTGAGAAGAGGTTCTCCCGCCAGGACCATCTGAAGATGCACCTGAAGGTCCACACAGGAGAAAAGCCGTTCGCCTGTACGCACTGCGGGAAGAGGTTCTCAGAGAGGAGATACCTCAATATACACCAGCAGAAAAATCATTCCACTGGATAGCTTAGATCAAACCCTGCATTAAAGACGAAGATTACTTTTTATTGTTGTCAGTACAAACGATCTACAGATGCATTTGGAATAACTAGAGTTAAGCCCAGTTCAGATGCAACAGCCAACATGAGACAAGATAAAACTAGCTAGTTTTAGAATGTTATGTTGTACAACAGCTGACTAAAGAGGAGGCATTCAGATCAAGAAGACGAGATGTGCAGTTGAGACCGTTTCCACGGTAATGGAATATAAGCCTGAAAATACAGTTACATATTGTGTTTGTACTGTGTAAGCTATATGATGTTCACAAGTGCCTATTTTCATCACTTCCATTCAACTACTTAATTATTTTCTTAGACACTTTTAATAAGAAAATTAATGCAGTTGATCAAGTTCATGCAGATTTTTTGTATGTATGGTTTTCATATGGTGTATTTAAAGATGCAAAATGCAGAAATCACTCTTCCATTTCCTGGTTGCTAAAATTCTAATAGTTTGTGACAAAGCAAGTAGACATTGTGTAGAGAATCATTGTACCATCTAAACCGCTGTGAAATATGTTTTCCATAACCAAAAATGTTGTATTTTCAGCTTTTTAAAGCTGGTGTAAAAGATGCGAAGATGAAACTTAAAAAGGGGAAGCATAGAAAAAGTTCATACAGAACATATCTACTACTTTTTAGACTTCTAGACAGACCTATAACTCACATTTCTATGTGAATTTTGTCAGGTTGCCCAAAAAGTTACATATTGCAGCTTTCAAACTTGTTTATGTTTAATAAAAACAGAATAAAAAGTCCCATTTTAAGACTTTCATTGAGACTTTCTTTAGTACACATCACATCCGATCTCACCCTATTCTGCATACACACAACAGTGCTTTATAACCATTCTAGACTTACTAAATATACCTCAAAAACCCACACACGAACAAACACCTACTGTACATGTCAAAACACACTGAACAAAAATATAAACTCTACATGTAAAGTGTTGGTCCTATGTTTCATGAGCTGAAAAAAAAAATCCCAGACATTTTCTATATGCACAAATCTGTTTACACCCATATTAGTGAGCATTTATATTTAGCCAAGATAATCCATCCACCTGACAAGTGTGGCAAATCAAGAAGTTGATTAAACAGTGTAATCATTACACAGGTGCACCTTATGCTGGGGGCAATACAAGTCCACTTTAAAAGGTGCAGTTTTGTCACAACATAATACCACAGATGTCTCAATTTTTTTGTGAGCGTTCAAATGGCATGCTGACTGCAGGAATGTCCACCAGAGCTTTTGCCAGAGAATCTAATGTTAATTTCTCTATCATAAACTGCCTCCAACTTCATTTTAGAGAATTTGGTAGTACATCTAATCAGCCTCACAGCTATAGACCACGCCAGCCTAGGAGTATTTCTGTCTGTAATAAAACCCTTTTGTGGGGAAAAACTCATTCTGATTGGCTGGGCCTGGCTGCCAAGTGGGTGGACCTATGCCCACCCATGGCTGCACCCCTGCCCAGTCATTTGAAATCAATAGATTGGGGCCTAGTTAATTTATTTCAGTTGATTGATTTCCTTATATGAACTGTAAAATCTTTGAAAATGTTGAGTGTTGTGTTTATATTTTTGTATAGTTTAGTTGAGTTTGGCTGATGACGACTTTTGACTTATCATAGGCGACTAATATTTACCAACAACATCATATTATTGTCCACCATGGTGGGCTTAACAACAATTAAGTCATTCAGTAACTACAGTATTGGACTCAAACGTAGTGGGGATGGGTAAACACTCCATGTTGAAAGTCTGTTTATTATCTGTGTGTACATACCTGAGGGAGTGTATGTCTGTATCACCTGCCTCTTCCAGGAGGAGGAGGGTCCAGAGATGCTGCTGGTGAAGGAGGAGGGGTGTGAGGAGGGTCTGGGGAACCTTGAGGGGACCATGGTCATGGAGGAAAACCAGACTACACCTCGTGCTCAACCCACAGAGGAACCAGCTGAGCAGCACAGGACCACACACAGTCTCACTGAGGTGAGTCCACTGTAAACTACTGTCTGAATGGTATTAGGTCAGGGCCCGTATCCACAAAGCCTCTCAGAGAAGGAGTGTTGATCTAGGATCAGTTTTTCTTTTTAGATCATAATGAATGACAATGTAGACAAGTGGGGACCTGATCTTCGATCAGCACTTCTACTCCGATACTCTTTGTGGATACGGGCCCACATTTTGTGTGGAACCATGCCTTTGAATTATCAAATCATTAAATAGTATCAAGTGATCAAATCAACTATCATGTTTGCATAGTACTCATAGCAATCCCCATAGTAGGGTGGTTATATCAGATTTCTTGATCCAACATCCTCTCACTCTGTATCTCTTACAGTCAGTAGACATGGAGGATGGGAAGCCTGATCTGCTGCTGGTCAAAGAGGAGACCATAGAAGATGGACCAGAGAGCATTGATCTGCTGAGTGGACTAAAGATGGGAGAGCAAGGTAAGGGAGAAATACATATAGCACATTGAATAGTGATGCGCCTATTTGAATAGTGATGCGCCTTTTTTTCTTCATTCAATACATCAAATGAAATCAATACAACTTATGTTTGCATATAAAAACACACAATGTATGAACTTTACCTGGTAATTGACAAAAAAAACTTAATATGTAGAGTTCTCTGTCATGTTTGTAAAGTCTATTTTCTAAACTCTTCCTGCAGGTGGTTGGCTGGAGGCTAACAGAGGAGACTGGGCGACCATCTTGGATTACCAGACCCAGATCGGTGCAGCCAAGGGCCTAAAGGACAACATCACTGAGCAGGCCAGGACCAGAGGGGACATAGTGGAGGTCAGTGGATGGGACAGCGTCTTGAACTCTGGGCTGGGGAACAACACTGTTAACCAGAAACAGACCGTCGAACACAAAACAACAACCGAACTTAGTCTCCATGACAACAGACTGGCTGAGACCAGGGCGAGGCATTGCTTTGGTCTGCAGGGACGGGAAGGTGTCGGTATGGGGCGGGAGAGAACACACACAGACTCGGCTAGCGATGCTCCGTCCTGCTCCTATAGTTGTGATTCAGAGAGACTGATGACTCCTCAGGTTAATCCCCTAACAGGTGCTACATTCAGCCTGCCTCCTATAGGATCTATCAACTGGAACATGGACCCTGTGACAACACAGACACTCCCTGGCCTTCATCCTCCTCACACTCTCCTTATGTTAAACCAAACATCAGGCAATGCCAGTTCCTCAACACTAAATGGCTACACAAGCCCATTGACAAATGACAGTAGTAGAGACAGAATCAGTAAAGGTGGCAGCGCCATAGAGAAGCGCTTCACGTGTTCCTTCTGTGGGAAAGCCTTCAGTTTCCCCCAACAGGTGGAGATCCACCAGAGGATGCACACGGGCGAGAAACCATATGGCTGCCACCTGTGCCGGGCCACTTTCTCCCAATCGTCCAGTCTGAATAGGCACCAAAGAGTCCACACAGGGGAGAAACCCTTCAGCTGTAACCAGTGTAACATGCGCTTTGCCCATGCTGGCAACCTGAAGAGACACCAGAGGGTCCACACAGAGGAGAAACAATACAGCTGACCCCAGTGTGAGAAGAGATTCTCCTGCTAGCAGCAGCTGAAGATGCACCTGAAGATCCACACGGGAGAGAGGTGGTTTGCACTGCAGGAGGAGGATTTTAGAAAGGAGTTACCTCAGGATACACCTGCAGAAAAACCATTCCACTCTATAACATAGAAAGTAACTATTCCTCTTAATTGAGACTGCGATGCATTAAAAACAAACATCAATTGTCATTATTGTCAGCAGAAAATATATTTTTGAGTTGACCTTTATTTTAACAGGGAGTCAACATTGAGACCAGGGTCTCTTTCACAAGGGAGCCCTGCATATACAATGAATAGGACAAAATAAAATCAGATACAATGTAAAAGAAAGAAATACAGCACAACACAAATGTTCAAGAAAAACAGTTACATTCCTCTGTAAGAATTGCCGAATGGACCAGAACATCCAATTGTAATGTATTTTGTAGTTGGTTCCATCAATGAGGTGCATTTAAAACTAAGAGTGGAGATCTGAGGAACCTCAAGAGTTAACCAACCCTGTAAACGGGTTTGGGATCTCATGTTTTTATACTTCAACAATGAAGTTAGGTAAGTTGGAAACTTGTGTAGTAAAGCTTTGTAACAAAAAGAGACTTTAATGAGGACCAGCCAACCTTTTGATACAGGATGCAGTGGTGAGTATTACACAGATGCATTTGGAATTACTAGAGTAACAGATGTGTTGAATATTCCTGGGTAGTCTATATTGTATCCAGACATATATAAGGCATATACAATGCCTTCAGAAAGTATCCACACCTCTTGACGTTTTCCACATTTTATTGTGTTCGAGCCTGAATTTACATTTTTTATTTGTTTGTCACTGGCCTACACACGATGCCCCATAATGTCAAGGTGAAAATGTATTTAGAAATGTTGACAAATTAATTAAAAAATGAAAAGCTGAAACATTTTTAGTCAATAAGTATTCCACCCGTAAATACATTCAGGAGTAAAAATGAGCTTAACAAGTCACATAATAAGTTGTATGGACTCACTCTGTGTGCAATAATAGTGTTTTACAATTATCTCCAAGGGTCCTTCAGGCGAGAAATGAATTTCAAACACAGATTTGATTCAACCACAAAGACCAAGGAGGTTTTCCAATGCCTCGCAAAGAAGGGCACCTATTGGTAGAAGGGTAAAAAGAAAAAAGCAGACATTGTATATCCCTTTGAGCATGGTGAAGTTATTAATTACACTTTGGATGGTGTATCAATACACTAAAGTAATACTGCAAGAAATGTGGCAACGCAATACCTGAATACAAAGTGTTATGTTTGGGGCAAATCCAATACAAGACATTACTGAGTACAACTCTCCACATTTTCAAGCATATAGGTGGCTGCATCATGTTATGGTTATGCTTGTAATCGTTAATTATTGCAGTGTTTTTCAGGATAAAAATGAAACGGAATGGAGCTAAACAAAATCCTAGAGGAAAAACCTGGTTCAGTCTGCTTTCCACCAGACACTGGGAGGAATTCACCTTTGCAGGACAGTAACCTAAAACACAAGGCCAAATATACACTGGAGTTGCTTACCAAGAAGACAGTGAATTTTCCTGAGTGGCTGAGTTACAGTTTTGACTTACATCTACTTGAGAATCAATGGCAAGACCTGAAAATTGTTATCTAGAGTCTCATCTGAATTCCATGTCAGAAGAGCATCGCCCTCCACTTTCACAGTCACAGTCATCTATGACCAGACCCTCCCTTTCCTTATCTAGGCACCCTTCAGAGTATACACTGCTACTGTACCGGTTCCAGTCCCCTCTCATTGGATTAGATTACAGTGCCTTCAGAAAGTATTCATACCCCTTGACTTATTCCACATGTTGTTGTGTTACAGCTGAATTAAAAATGGATTAAAAACATTTTATCACCCATCTACACACAAAACCCCATAATGACAAAGTGAAAACAGGTTTATTGAAATTTGATTGAAAATTAAGTACATAAATGTATAATTTATGTAAGTTTTCACACCGAGTCAATACTTTGTAGAAACACTGTTGGCGGCGATTACAGTTGTGAATCTTTCTGGGTACGTCTCCAACAGCTTTCTAAACCTGCATATTATTTTCAAACTTCATCAAGTTCTATCAAATTGCTTGTTCATCATTTTTAGGTCTTGCCATAGATTCTCAAGTCGATTTAAGTCAAAACTGCAACTCGGTCACTCAAGAAAACTCACTGTCTTCTTGGTAAGCAACTCCAGTGTAGATTTGGCCTTGTGTTTAAAAAAAAAAGATTTTACCAGATATTATTCATCCTGATCAGACGGGTTTTTTACATGGACGATATATTGGAGATAATATACGACAATTACTTGAACATTATGAAACATCGAAGATACCAGGTATAATCTTCATAGCAGATTTTGAAAAGACGTTTTATAAAGTACGACTACAATTTATATATAAATGCCTGGATTACTTTAATTTTGGTGAATCTCTTATACAATGGGTTACGGTTAAGTACAGCAACCCCAGATGTAAAATAGTAAATAATGGTTACTTCTCAGAAAATATTGAGCTTTTTAAGTAAAACAAGGCTGTCCGTTGTCTCCATATCTATTTATTATGGCCATTGAAATGCTAGGCTATTAAAATTAGACCCAACAAGAACAGGGGGTTAGAAATCCAGGGGATAAAAACAAAAGTGTCAATGCCGATGATTCTAGTTTTGTCTTAAGTACACAATCTGGATCCCTGCACAGTGTCATTGAAGGTCTTGATCACTTTTCTGGCCTCTCTGGATTAAAACCTAATTACGACAAGTGCACCATATTATGTATTGGATCCTAAAAAAAAAGTGTTTACACTACCATGTAGTTTACAAATAAAATGGTCGGATGGTGAAGTAGACATACTTGGTTTTCACATCTAAAAAATATAGTTGAATTTACCACAATTAATTTCAATAGAAAGTTAGCAAAAATAGATACGATTCTGCAACCATGGAGAGGTAAACGCTGTATGAAAAAATCACATTGATTAACTCTTTGGTCCTATCACAGTTTACTTACTTACTAATGGCACTGCCTACTTCAGATGACTCATTTTTTAAATCATATGAGCAAAAAATATTTCATTTGATTTGGAATGCTAAGCCAGACCAAATAAAACGTGCCTATTTATATAATGAATATGAGTTTGGGGGGCTAAAATTATTAAATATTAAAGCTTTAAACCTCTCACTAAAAGTTTCACTCATACATAAATTATACTTAAACCCAAAATGGTTCTCCAGTAGATTAAGAAAAGCTCATCCTTTGTTCAAAAATCGCCATTTTGCCTTTATACAGATTACAACTTCTCATTTCTGACTAATTGAAAATGAAATTTTGTTTAACGTATCGCCCTTTCTTAAACAAGCCATACAAAGCTGGTTACAATTTCAGTTTTACCCTCCAGAAGATATAGAATATTACAACAAATGTTACGGTTATACCCAAATATACTGATTAATAAAAAAACATTTTTTTGAAAGGGTAGCATATTTATTAATTATATTATGAATAGAAACTGAGGAGTTGTGTCACATATGCAGTTATCGAAAATATATGGGAATATCTGCTCAATCCAAATTTACAACCAACTGAATGCAGCACTACCACAAAAATGGAGGAGGCAAGTGGAAAAGGGAGAAGGTAGGGAACTTGTTTGCCTATCATATATTAAAGATACAAATTGGCTGAAAGGAACTGGCATGAATAGAAACAGCTGCGCCATACAGGTTGCAAAATAAATGGGATGAGATTTTCGATGTACCAATTCCATGGCACATGGTTTATGAACTGGTACAAAATCTACACTTGATTCAACATTTAAGAGTTTTTCAATTTAAATTATTATATAACATACTTGCCACCGACAGAATGCTATATACAGTGGGGCAAAAAAGTATTTAGTCAGCCACCAATTGTGCAAGTTCTCCCACTTAAAAAGATGAGAGAGGCCTGTAATTTTCATCATAGGTACACTTCAACTATGACAGACAAAATGAGAGAAAAAATCCAGAAAATCACATTGTAGAATTTTTAATGAATTTATTTGCAAATTATGGTGGAAAATAAGTATTTGGTTTCCTCCAAACAAGCAAGATTTCTGGCTCTCACAGACCTGTAACTTCTTCTTTGAGAGGCTCCTCTGTCCTCCACTCGTTACCTGTATTAATGGCACCTGATTGAACTTGTTATCAGTATAAAAGACACCTGTCCACAAACTCAAACAGTCACACTCCAAACTCCACTATGGCCAAGACCAAAGAGCTGTCAAAGGACACCAGAAACAAAATTGTAGACCTGCACCAGGCTGGGAAGACTAGGTAAGCAGCTTGGTTTGAAGAAATCAACTGTGGGAGCAATTATTAGGAAATGGAAGACGCACAAGACCACTGATAATCTCCCTCGATCTGGGGCTCCACGCAAGATCTCACCCCGTGGGGTCAAAATGATCACAAGAACGGTGAGCAAAAATCCCAGAACCACACGGGGGGACCTAGTGAATGACCTGCAGAGAGCTGGGACCAAAGTAACAAAGCCTACATCAGTAACACACTACGCCGCCAGGGACTCAAATCCTGCAATGCCAGATGTGTCCCCCTGCTTAAGCCAGTACATGTCCAGGCCCGTCTGAAGTTTGCTAGAGAGCATTTGGATGATCCAGAAGAAGATTGGGAGAATGTCATATGATCAGATGAAACCAAAATATAACTTTTTGGTAAAAACTCAACTCGTCGTGTTTGGAGGACAAATAATGCTGAGTTGCATCCAAAGAACACCATACCTACTGTGAAGCATGGGGGTGGAAACATCATGCTTTGGGGCTGTTTTTCTGCAAAGGGACCAGGACGACTGATCCGTGTAAAGGAAAGAATGAATGGGGCCATGTATCATGAGATTTTTAGTGAAAACCTCCTTCCATCAGCAAGGGCATTGAAGATGAAACGTGGCTAGGTCTTTCAGCATGACAATGATCCCAAACACACCGCCCGGGCAACGAAGGAGTGGCTTCGTAAGAAACATTTCAACGTCCTGGAGTGGCCTAGCCAGTCTCCAGATCTCAACCCCATGGAAAATCTTTGGAGGGAGTTGAAAGTCTGTGTTGCCCAGCAAACGCCCCAAAACATCACTGCTCTAGAGGAGATCTACATGGAGGAATGGGCCAAAATACCAGCAACAGTGTGAAAAAATCTTGTGAAGACAGAAAATGTTTGACCTCTGTCATTGCCAACAAAGGGTATATAACAGAGTATAGAGATAAACTTTTGTTATTGACCAAATACTTATTTTCCACCATAATTTGAAAATAAATTCATTAAAAATCCTACAATGTGATTTTCTGGATTTTCTTTTTCTCATTTTGTTTCTCATAGTTGAAGTGTACATATGATGAAAATTACAGGCCTCTCTCATCTTTTTAAGTGGGAGAACTTGCACAATTGGTGGCTGACTAAATACTTTTTTGCCCCACTGTACTAAACAAAAATATAAATGCAACATGCAACAATTTCAACGATTTGACTGAGTTACAGTTCATGTTAAAGAAATCAGTCATAATCTATGGATTTCACATGACTAGGAATACAGATATGTATCTGTTGGTCACAGACACCTTAAAAAAAGGTAGAGGAGTGGATCAGAAACCCAGCCAATATCTGGTGACTACCATTTGCCTCATGCAGCGCGACACATCTCCTTCGCATAGAGTTGATCAGGCTCTTGATTGTGGCCTGTGGAATGTCCCACTCCTCTTCAATGGCTGTGCAAAGTTGCTGGACATGCGGTGGTACTCGTCAATCTAGAGCATCCCAAAAATGCTCAATGGTGTCTGGTGAGTATGCAGGTCATGGAAGAACTGGGAAATTTTCAGCTTCTAGGAATTGTGTACAGATCCTTGTGACATTGGGCTGTGCTTTATCATGCTGAAACATGAGGTGATGGTGGTGGATGAGTGGCACAACAATGGGACTCAGGATGTCGTTACAGTATCTTTGTGCATTCAAATTGCCATCAAGAAAATGCAATTGTGTTCGTTATCTATAGCTTATGCCTCCCCATACCATAACTCCACCACCACGGGGCGTTCTGTTCACAACGTTGACGTCAGCAAATCGCTCGCCCGCAAGACGCCATACTGTCTGCCACCTGCCCGGTGCAGTTGAAACCGGAATTCATCCATGAAGAGCACACTTCCCCAGCGGGCCAGTGGCCATCTAAGGTGAACATTTGCCCACTTAAGTCGCTTACAACGACAAACTGCAGGCATGTCAAGACCCTGGTGAGGGCAACGAGACAGTTTCTGACAGTTTGTGGTTTCTGACAGTTTGTATAGAAATTCTTCGGTTGTGCAAACCCCCAGTTTCATCAGCTGTCTGGGTGGCTCAGACGATCCCACAGGTGAAGAAGCAGGATTTTGTGTGTATGGAACATTGAGAACTTTTATAACGGCTCATGAAACAAGGGACGTTGTGATATTTTGAATTTAAAAAAAATCTGTTGTCATTTTATTCGAATTTCTTTTGTGCCGTGAAAAAGTATGTGCCTCCTTTAGGATTTTCTCTATTTCCACATATTTTTGAGACTGAATGTGATCAGATCTTCAACCAAAACCTAATATCAGATAAAGGGAACCTGAGTTTACAAATAATCCCCCAAAATATATATTTTATTTAATTACAAAGTTATGCAACACCCAATTCCACTGTGTGATAAAGTAATTGCCCCCTTATACTCAATAACTGGGTGTGCCACCTTTACCTGCAATGACTGCAACCAAATGGTTCCTGTAGTTGTTGATCAGTCTCTCATGTCGCTGTGGAGGGATTTTCGCCCACTTTTGCATGCAGAACTGCTTTAACTCAGCGACATTTGTTGGTTTTCAAACATTCAATGCTCGTTTCAAGTCTGGCCACAACATCCCAATTGGGATTAGGTCTGGTCTTTGAAAAGGCCTTTACAAAACTTCACATTTGTTGCTTTTTAACCATTTTCATGTAGACTTGATTGTTTGTTTTGGATCATTGTCTTGCTGCATGACCAAGCTGTGCTTCAGCTCAAAGATGGATGGCCTGACATTCTCCTGTAGAATTATCTGATACAGAGCAGAAATCATGGTTCCTTTATATTAAGGCAAGTCGTCCAGGTCCTGAGGCAGCAAAGCATCCCCAAACCATCACACTGTTTTCCGGACTGTGACATTACGCGTTCTGATCCTTCTTAAATATTGTTCTTCTGTGAATTGTTTTGTATTGTTAGGTACTCTTGGAGCTAGAAACATAAGCATTTTGCTGCACCTGCGATACCATCTGCAAAATATGTGTACGTGACCAATAAAATTTGATTAAAAGGTCTTGATTGATTTTGTCTTAAGTGTGGGAACATGCCTTTGAATGATCAAACCATTAAAGAGTGTCTAGTAATCAAATCAACTAACATTTGCATAGTACTCATGGCAATCCTTCATTACCCATTCAGAAGATGCTCAATAGCAGGGTGCTCATATCAGCTTTCTTGATCTAACATCCTCTCACTCTGTATCTCTTACAGTCAGTAGACATGGAGGATGGGAAGCCTGATCTGTTGTTGGTCAAAGAGGAGACAGTAGAAGACAGACCAGGGAGCATTAATCTGCTGAGTGGAATAAAGATGGGGGAGAAAAGTAAGGGAGAAATACATATAGCATACATACAGTAATATATTTTCAATGGGAATAATGATGCACCTGGCTATATTCATAAAATTAAACAACTTATTTTTACATACAAAAAACACAAACATTATAATGTATTAACTTTACCAGGTAATTGACAAAATACTTCATATGTAGAGTTTTCTCTGCCATGTTTGTAAAGTATATTTTCTAACCTCTTCCTGCAGGTGGATGGCTGAAGGCTAACACAGGAGACTGGGGAGCCATCTCGGATTCCCAGACCGGTGCAGGCAAGGACCCAGGGGACAACATCACTGAGCAAGCCAGGACCAGAGGTGACATAGTGGAGGTCAGTGGATGGGACAGCGTCCTCAACTCTGGGCCGGTGAACAACATTGTTGACCACTACCAGAAACAGACAGTCGAACACAAAACAACATCCGAACTCATTCTCCATGACAACAGACTGGCTGAGACGAGGGCGAGACTTAGATTTGGTCTGCGGGGATGGGGAGATGTCCGTATGCAGCTGGAGAGAACAGATACAGACTCTGCTAGCGATGCTCCATCCTGCTCCTATAGTTGTGATTCAAAAAGACTGATTGCGCCTCAGGTTAACCCCTTAACAGGTGCTGCCTTCAGCCTGCCTTCTATAGGATCTATCAATTGGAACATGGACCCTGCCACAACACAGACACTCCCTGGCTTTCATCCTCCACACACTCTCCCTATGTTAAACCAGACCTCAGACAATGCCAGTGCCTCAACACTAAATGGCTACACAAGCCTATTGACAAATGACAGTAGTAGTAACATCAGCAGATCTGAGAAGCGCTTCCCATGTTCATTCTGTGGGAAAGCCTTCAGCTTCCCCAAACAGGTGGAAATCCACCAGAGGATGCACACAGGGGAGAAACCTTTCGGCTGCCACCTGTGTCGGGCGAGTTTCTCCCACTCCTCCAAGCTGAAGAGGCACCAGAGGGTCCACACAGGGGAGAAACCATACAGCTGCCCTCAGTGTGAGAAGAGGTTCTCCCACCAGCACCACTTGAAGAGGCACCTGAAGGTCCACATGGGAGAGAGGCAGTTTGCCTGTATGCACTGAAAATATAGAACTAGTTAGATTGTAATGAATTCTGTTTGATTTAGATGTATAGGAAAGTGGATGATGTGAACTGAGGATGATGAGGCAGAGTAGATGATTATGGAGATAATGACAGTGCCTTAATTCATGTATACTTGACGTGAAGTAGTGAACCTTTTGCAAAGTATTCAAATGAATGTTATCATTTATCGTTTTGTGCATTAAACGTAATGTAGTTCACAGTTGACTATATGACCATTTTGTTTAAATTAAATACAAAACTGACTCTGTACTAATTGACTAGTCTTTTGTTTGTGTCATTACAGAGACTGAGTTTTACTTATTACTGTCGAACCAAAACGTTTACTTAATTCTTGAATCAAAATTTTTAAAATAGGCTTCCTGAGTGGCGCAGTGCTAGCTGTGCCACTAGAGATCCTGGTTCGAGTCCAGGCTCTGTCGCATGCAGCCGTGACCGGGAGACCCATGGGGCGACGCACAACTGGCCCAGTGTCGTCTGGGTTAGGGTAGGGTTTGGCCGGCAGGGATGTTCTTGTCCCATCGCGCACTAGCGACTCCTGTGGCGGGCCGGGCACAATGCACGCTGACAGATCGCCAGGTGTACGGTGTTTTCCCGGACATATTGGTGCGGCTGACTTCCGGGTTAAGCGGGCATTGTGTCAAGAAGCAGTGCGGCTTGGCTGGGTTGTGTTTTGGAGGACGCACAGCTCTCAACCTAGGCCTCTCCTGAGTCTGTACGGGAGTTGCAGTGATGGGACAAGACTGTAACTACCAATTGGTTACCACAAAATTAGGGAGAAAAAGGGGTACATTTAAGAAGAAAAAAATTAACTTTAAAATAAACTCCAATGGCTCCATAATGTTAGGAACTTGAATCACAGTGGTAGATTGGATTGACTGTGGTTAAAATGTTATAACATCATGTTTCTGTGTGTACAGCAAAGAATTTCTTATATAAACCTTCATATTCTCTTCTGTGCAATTTGTGTTTACAGTCTGCAGTGCGAGACGTATGTGGCAGGGTCTACAGACAATCACGGATTACAAAGGGAAAACCAGCCACGTCGCGGTCACCGACATCTTGCTCCCAGACAAGCTAAACACCTTCTGGTGGGGATCATATTTCCGAATTTCTTGAGTGACCTGTTAGGGTGAAAGAGGTTGAGGTGTCAAGGATCAGGGCTGTACAGCAAATCTCCTATGTGGAGGCAGTGAGGAAAGTTGAAGGGGCAAGTTCTGAAGAAGATATTGCAGTGGATGCACCTCAACCAGTTGCAAATGTTATACGTCAATCTGGATACAAATATTGTGAATAAGGTGTATTTTGTAGCATTTATAGCTACAGTTATTAACTGCACAAGTGTCCAAGAAGCTGGACATCATTATATCTGTAGCCAAGAAGATTTTGGTCCTCCAAGACTTAACGGCAGAAGCACTGCAAGGACATTACATTTACATTTAAGTCATTTAGCAGACGCTCTTATCCAGAGCGACTTACAAATTGGACTACAGTTGCCAGGAAATGTCCCACCCTCACGGGATCAATCTGAGCTTGTGTAGCAGCCTGATTAGAACAGAAAAGCAGGCTGATTTAGTTTAACATTTCGTTTTTGATAGTTTGTATGGAATTTTTTTATATGTATTATTTTTTTACACCACATTTTTGGGGAGGTGACTTTATTATCCATGTGAACCGTAGGTGGCGGAATGCACATATAATTGTTGCAGACGCCATTATACCAAAGAAGAAGAAACAAGTGAAGTGACCAACAACCATTTCCACGTTATCGGTTTTTATTTAGACATTTATTCACACAATGGAACTCAAAATATGACAAATTTAACAGCACAGTATTACATATGTACCCCAGGTAGTCTTTCAATCGCATTATAGTCAGGACATTATCTAGTTAACGCTAGCTGCTAACGTTAGCAAACAATGGCTAACTGTATGGTTTTTCACACTCAAATAGCCTCTATTATGGAGGTTCTAGCGAATGCAGCGGTGGCAGAGATCTGTAAACTCGTAGACGATGACTATGCAGTGTTTCGTTTGGAAATAACTCGAAGCCAGAAAGAAAACATGGCATTGCGGAGGAAACTTCTGGAATCAAAGGTGGCACGGGAGCGCGCAGAGAGGACAACGCGAGAACGCGTCCTCGCCAGTCGTCCCTGTAGTGCCAAGACCCTCGTCCGATGCAGAGGAATGGCAAGAGGTACATTTAGCAGAAGGCCGAGGATAATTTACTGCATTTCCTATTACTTACTAAATGAAAACATGACAAATGGGGGTGTAGTGAGATACCCAATGGGCTGGACGTTTTTCTCCTCATCATTCATCTTGAAAGAACGTACTGTATATTTAAATCGTGGAAATCATCGAATCCGCCATCATTAACCAAATGAAAAAAAAATCGAATGATTATTATTGAAATAGCATGGGAGACCGAGGAAAAACTATTTAAGGCCATGTGGCAAGCACTAGTGATGGAGGTGTGAGAATGCGGATCTGGGCAGAGGATATGTAGTCTGTTTTGTGCGTCTGTAAGTTGTTGTTCATGTGTATGTTTGTATTTGGTGTTTAAAAAACTGGAAAATATATATAAACAGTATCAAGAAGTCCATTGAGGTCTGGAGGACTGCACTGAATTTAAAATGTTTCCTTGCTGTCAAAATTAACACAAATGTCCTCCATCCATCGTTTTTGGATGCTACCTGACTACCTTTCATTTAATTTATTATTAGTAAGTTGGACACAATCATGAAACTGTATGAATGTGGGACCATTAACATTTCTCCACAGTTCTTAGTAATTTTAAAGTATATTGAGTTTGTAAAAAAATACTCAAACCAGCCACGGGCCAATGGTTTACATCCTTGCCAATTCTCCTCAGTGTCAAAACTGCAAATAGTGTACAATATAGCAATGGCATTACCTAACTTAACCTCTTGAGTGTAGGGGGCAGTATTTTGATGTTTGGATGAAAAAACGTACCCAAATTAAATTGCCTATTTCTCAGGCCCAGACTATATGGGCAAGCATATAATTGTCAGATTGGGATAGAAAACACACTAAAGTTTCCAAAACGGTCAAAATATTGTCTGTGTGTATAACAGAACTGATATTGCAGGCGAAAACCTGAGGAAAATCAAACAAGGAAGTGGCCTCTATTTTGAAAGCTCCATGTTCCATAGCCTGCCTTCACTCCATTTAAAGGAATATCAACCATATTATTTTTCCTATGGCTTCCCCGTGGTGTGAACAGTCTTTAGACATAGTTTCAGGCTATTATTTTGAAAAATGAGCGAGAAAGATCACATCGCGTCATTGTATGGCTGGGTGCCAGCAGCGTTTTGTATGCGCAACAGCTTGGAGCAGCCATTTTCTCTCTCTCTCTCGCTCCTATTGAAGAAGCTACATTCCCGGTTGATATATTATTGATTATATATTGTAAAAACAACCTGAGGATTGATTATAAAAAAATGTTGGAAATATTTCTACGAACATTACGGATACTATTTGGAATTTTTGTCTGCGATGTCGTGAACCACCTCTTTTGCCCAAATCACTCTCTCAGGTGAAGGGCATCTCACTGGAGGCTACAGGAGCTTTGTGAAGCCAGCGGGACACAATACATGGAGAGATGACCAACCAATCACTGTTGATGAGTGGAGTGGAACCTCAACCCAGCAAGTTGTGATAGATGTTAGTGCAATAGTATTACATCACATCAAATGTTGCCAGTTTATTTCAGATTGGCTCCCCTCAGCTATTCACTATCGTACATGAACAGGTTCATGTACATTTGAAGTCGGAAGTAAGACTTCCCTACATCATTGTTATCCAGTTCAACTCATGTACTGATAATCACCTCCTCTCTTCTTGTGTTAGTCTGCAGATGCAGAGGCTGCAGGTCCTGGGGTCAAGCTGGAGAGGTCTGAAGGAGAGGAGGACCCAAAACACAGCAGAGACATCCAGACTGGATTGGCTGGAGTGCCCCCTGTAGCTACGGAGGACCCCACCATCACCCCAGCGCAGCCTAGGACCCAATGCAGCATAACGGAGGTCAATGGAATGCCAAACGCCATCCTCAAGTCAGAGACAGACACAAAAACTTTAACAGTGCTGGAGCGACTGGGCTGTCCTCCTGCTCCCCGTTCAAAGTATTTACTTCACGGTAACCTGAGCCCGAGGACGGTTCTGTCCCATCAGGACTCGGGTGACGCATTACAGACTGGCAATGATCCATCCTGTTCATATGTTACAGAGACAGAGATGATACCTGGTGACATGCCTGTGGGCTTAGATACACAGACTAATCCAATGAGAGGGGACTGGAACCGGTACAGTAGTAGTGTATACTCTGAAGGGCGCCTAGATAAGAAAGGAGAGGGTCTGGTCATAGATGAGATGACTGTGAAAGTGGAGGGCGATGCTCCTCTGACATGGAATGCAGACAAGACTCACTTAGGAGGCCAGCCGCAGGTTAACACTAGTGACTTCTTAGACTACAGGGAAAGCTTACAGGCAAATCCAAGTGTTGCAACCCACTACCCTTTACACTCGCTCAGGGATCGCGACCCAGTGTCCACGTCGATGGCACCTTCCGATTCACACGGACACGTCCTTTTCGATCAGGTGTTGAACTCAAATGACATGGCTAGAGCCCAGGCTCAGCGAGGGGGAGCAACATCAGGCGGTAGTAAAGAGAAACGGTTCCTCTGCATGTTTTGTAACAAAGGCTTCAGCTACCCCCAGAAGGTGGAGATCCACCAGAGGATCCACACAGGGGAAAAACCCTTCAGCTGTAACCAGTGTCACATGCGCTTTGCTCAGGCCGGCACCCTGAAGAGACACCAGAGGGTCCACACAGGGGAGAAACCTTACAGCTGTACCCAGTGTCAAATGCGCTTCGCCCAGGCTTGCAACCTGAAGATGCACCTGAAGGTCCATATGGGAGAAAGGTCTTCTGACGTTTAGATCAAACCCTGCATTAAAGACAAAGGTGCATTGTCATTGTTGTCTGCAGAAAAGATCTACAGATGCATTTGGAATAACGAGTAACAGATTTCAGTAATGAATATTCCCGGGGAGAATATTGCATCCAGAATTAGAATTAGCCTAAATTAGAACGCAGTGGCTGTACATGACATCAGGGTTCAGGTTCTCCGCTTCCCATCACTGTATGGGTTTTGACTAACAGCCGTTATAAATTTGAGCACCGTGCGCGACAAGATACCCCCACCCTTCCCGCTAATTGGGCTACTTTTGCACATTTGTCTGAGTGAGGCAAATATAAATTGAGGACTCGAAGTGTTCAGAAAGATGAGACATTGAGGATTATAATAAATACCACTGATGTCATACAAGCAAACCACACCTGTGAGTCCAAATGTGCACTTCACATTTCCATATTTGAAAACTCATGTAATTTACAGTATCAGCGTTTATGATCGCTATGTTTGATCCACAGATGACATGCGTTATACCCTGGGTTGTCCTGAACACATTGAGCCCGTGTTTGTCGTATTGTGAAGAAACTTAGCCGCGTAACACTTACTTGAATGCACTCATTCTATGTGCACCAAAATTACAATCCGTTTGTCTGAAGTGCCTTTTGGTATCACTTAGCTAGCCATGTTGGCAATAGAATACACTTTCAAATGATGCCCACCTCACCCAGATGGTGATGTATAATGATTGCGTAAACAACAACAGTAATTGTGTGATGGTGAGGATGCGGGGCTGTGTTACAAACAACAAAAAATGACAAGTGTGCTTGCTTCAATTCCTCAATGGCAAAATGCTGAGAAATGTACAGTAAATATAAAATGAACATCAAATTAACAATGTAACGTCTGGATTCCATCTTGTGTCAGGTGAACTGTTGTGTCCTCACCTTTGGTCTGATAATTTACCATAATCTCCAAAGTGTTCTCTTTTAATTTCTACCATGGTAATGCATATGTTTTATTTTTGTTACTCTGTTATAGGCCAATTTCAACAAGTGGAAGTCATTCTGTAACGACAGTATAGGACTCAAATGTAGTGAGGATGGGTAAACACTATGTTGAAAGTGTGTTTATCTCTGTGTGTATATACCTGAGGAAGTGTATGTCTGTGTAATCTGTATCACCTCTCTCTTCCAGGAGGGTCCAGAGGTGCTGCTGATTTTTTTAAATTTATTTTTTTATTTCACCTTTATTTAACCAGGTAGGCTAGTTGAGAACAGGTTCTCATTTACAACTGTGACCTGGCCAAGATAAAGCACAGCAGTTCGACACATACAACAACAGTTACACATGGAATAAACAAACATATGGTCAATAATACAGTAGAAAAAGTCTATATACAGTGTGTGCAAATGAGGTAAGAGAGGTAAGGCAATAAATAGGCCATGGTGGTGAAGTAATTACAATATTCCAATTAAACATTGGAATGATTGATGTGCAGAGGATGAATGTGCAAGTAGAGATACTGGGGTGCAAAGGAGCAAGATAAATAAATACAGTAAGGGGATGAGGTAGTTGGATGGGCTATTTACAGATAGGCTATGTACAGGTGCAGTGATCTGTGAGCTGCTCTGATAGATGGTGCTTAAAGCTAGTGAGGGAGATGAGTCTCCAGCTTCAGTGTTTTTTACAGTTCATTACAGTTATTGGCAGCATTCTTTTGGAGAGATTGGAAACCCAAATTGGTCTGCACGGACAAGTTCTGGCCTGGTTTAGATCTTATCTGTCGGAAAGATATCAGTTTGTCTTGGTGGATGGTTTGTCCTCTGAAAAATCAACTGTAAATGTCGGTGTTCCTCAAGGTTCCGTTTTAGGACCACTATTGTTTTCACTATATATTTTACCTCTTGGTGATGTCATTCGGAAAAATAATGTTAACTTCCACTGATATGCGGATGACACACAGTTGGACATTTCGATGAAACATGGTGAATCCCCAAAATTGCCCTCGCTGGAATACTGTGTTTCAGACATAAGGAAGTGGATGGCTGCAAATGTTATACTTTTAAACTCGGACAAAACAGAGATGCCTGTTCTAGGTCCCAAGAAACAAAGAGATCTTCTGTTGAATCTGACAATTAATCTTGATGGTTGTACAGTCGTCTCAAATAAAACTGTGAAGGACCTCGGCGTTACTCTGGACCCTGATCTCTCTTTTGACGAACATATCAAGTCTGTTTCAAGGACAGCTTTTTTCCCCATCTACGTAACATTGCAAAAATCAGAAACCTTCTGTCCAGAAATGATGCAGAAAAATGTTTCCATGCTTTTCTTACTTCCAGGTTAGACTACTGCAATGCTCTACTTTCCGGTTACCCGGATAAAGCACTAAATAAACTTCAGTTAGTGCTAAACACAGCTGCTAGAATCTTGACTAGAACAAAAAATTGTATCATATTACTCCAGTGCTAGACTCTCTACACTGGCTTCCTGTTAAGGCAAGGGCTGATTTCAAGGTCTTACTGCAAACCTACAATGCATTACCTTGGCTTGCTCCTACCTATCTCTCTGATTTGGTCCTGCCGTACGCTACGGTCACAAGACGCAGGCCTCTTTACTGTCCCTAGAATTTCTAAACAAACAGCTGGAGGCAGGGCTTTCTCCTATAGAGCTCCATTTTTATGGAATGGTCTGGCTACACATGTGAGAGACGCATACTCGGTCTCAACCTTTAAGTCTTTATTGAAGACTCATCTCTTCAGTAGGTCCTATGATTGAGTGTA
Organism: Oncorhynchus masou masou; assembly: GCF_036934945.1. NCBI lineage: Eukaryota > Metazoa > Chordata > Actinopteri > Salmoniformes > Salmonidae > Oncorhynchus > Oncorhynchus masou. The sequence goes on along the minus strand of NC_088231.1, from coordinate 10,293,778 downwards.
GTCTGGCCCAGGAGTGTGAAGGTGCCCGGAAAGGCACTGGAGCAACGAACCACCCTTGCTGTCTCTGCCTGGCCGGTTCCCCTCTCTCCACTGGGATTCTCTGCCTCTAACCCTGTTACAGGGGCTGAGTCACTGGCTTACTGGTGCTCTTCCATGCCGTCCCTGGGAGGGGTGCGTCACTTGAGTGGGTTGAGTCATTGACGTGATCTTCCTGTCTGGGTTGGCACCCCCCCTTGGGTTGTGCCATGACGGAGATCTTTGTGGGCTATACTCGGCCTCATCTCAGGATGGTAAGTTGGTGGTTGAAGATAACCCTCGAGTGGTGTGGGGGCTGTGCTTTCGCAAAGTGGGTGGGGTTATATCCTGCCTGTTTGGCATTCTCAAGGGGTATCGTCAGATGGGGCCACAGTGTCTCCTGACCCCTCCTGTCTCAGCCTCCAGTATTTATGCTGCAGTAGTTTGTGTCGGGGGGCTAGGTTTGTTATATCTGGAGTATTTCTCCTGTCTTATCCTGTGTCCTGTGTGAATTCAAGTATGCACTCTCTCTTTCTCTCTCTCTTTCTCTCTCTCGGAGGACCTAGGCCATGCCTCACTCCTATCTGGCCTGATGACTCCTTGCTGTCCCCAGTCCAACTGGCCGTGCTGCTGCTCCAGTTTCAACTGTTCTGCCTGCGGCTATGGAATCCTGATCTGTTCACCTGACGTGCTACCTGTCCAAGACCTGTTGCTGTTGAGATACTCTGAATGATCGGCTATGAAAAGCGAACTGACATTTACTCCTGAGGTGCTGACCTGTTGCACCCTCGACATCCAATGTGATTATTATTATTTGACCCTGCTGGTCACCTATGAACATTTGAACATCTTGGCCATGTTCTGTTATAATCTCCACCCGGCACAGCCAGAAGAGGACTGGCCACCCCTCATAGCCTGTTTCCTCTCTAGGTTTCTTCCTAGGTTCAGGCCTTTCTAGGGAGTTTTTCCTAGCCACCGTGCTTCTACACCTGCATTGCTTGCTGTTTGGGGTTTTAGGCTGGGTTTCTGTACAGCACTTTGAGATATCAGCTGATGTAAGAAGGGCTTTATAAAAAAGTAGATTTGATTTGAACTGGAAGGAAAGGCGACCAAAGGAAGAATTGGCTTTGGGGGTGACCAGTGAGATATACCTGCTGGAGCGTGTGTTACGGGGTGGGTGTTGCTATGGTGACCAGTGAGCTGAGATAAGGCGGGGCTTTACCTAGCAAAGACTTGTAGATGACCTGGAGCCAGTGGGTTTGGCGATGAGTATGAAGCGAGTGCCAGCCAATGAGAGTGTTCAGGTCGCAGTGGTGGGTAGTGTATGGGGCTTTGGTGACAAAACGGATGGCACTGTAAAAGACTATATCCCGTTTGCTGAGTGTTGGAGGCTATTTTGTAAATGACATCACTGAAGTCGAAGAACAGTAGGATAGTTAGTTTTACAAGGGTATGTTTGGCAGCATGAGTGAAGGAGGCTTTGTTGCGAAAAAGAAATCCGATTCTAGATTTAATTTTGGATTGGAGATGCTTAATGTGAGTCTGGAAGGAGAGTTTACAGTCTAACCAGACACCTAGGTATTTGTAGTTGTCCACATATTCTAAGTTAGAACCGTCCAGAGTAGTGATGCTAGTCGGGCGGGCGGGTGCAAGCAACAATCGGTTGAAGAGCATGCATTTAGATTTACTAGCATTTAAAAGCAGTCGAGGCCACAGAAGTAGTGTTGTATAGCTTTGAAGTTCGTTTGGAGCTTTGTTAACACAGTGGAAGGGCCAGATGTATACAGAATGGTGTCATCTGCATAGAGGTGGATCAGAGAATCACCAGCAGTAAGAGTGACATCATTGATATATCCAGAGAAAAGAGTCGGCCCGAGAATTGAAACCTGTGGCACCCCCATAGAGACTGCCAGAGGTCCGGACAACAGGCCCTCCAAATTGACACACTGAACTCTATCAGATAAGTAGTTGGTGAACCAGGCGAGGCAGTCATTTGAGAAACCAAGGCAATTGAGTCTGCCGATAAGAATGCGGTGATTGACAGAGTCGAAAGCCTTGGCCAGGTCGATGAAAATGGCTGCATAGTACTGTCTTTTATCCATGGCGGTTATGATATTGTTTAGGACCTTGAGCGTGGCTGAGGTGCTCCCATGACCAGCTTGGAAACCAGATTGCATAGTGGAGAAGGTACGGTGGGATTCGAAATGGTCGGTGATCTGTTTGTTAACTTGACTTTCAAAGACTTTAGAAAGGCAGGGCAGGATAGATATAGGTCTATAACAGTTTGGGTCTAGACTGTCTCCCCCTTTGAAGAGGGGGATGACTGCGGCAGCATTCCAATCTTTAGGGATCTCAGACGATACGAAAGAGAGGTTGAACAGACTAGTAATAGGGGTTACAACAATTTTGGCGGATAATTTTAAAAAGAGAGGGTCCAGATTGTCTAGCCCAGCTGATTTGTAGGGATCCAGATTTTACAGCTCTTTCCGAACATCAGTCTTCTGGATTTGGGTGAAGGAGAAGCGGGGGTGAGGGGGCTTGAACAAGTTGCTGCAGGGGATGCTGAGCTGTTGGCCGGGGTAGGGGTAGCCAGGTGGAAAGCATGGCCAGCCATGGAAAAATGCTTATTGAAATATTCAATGCTAATGCAGAACGCCACAGGATGTGTTTGTGCTGGTCAAGGGTAGTCAAGTCTGGGGTGAACCAAGGGCTATATCTGTTCTTAGTTCTACATTTATTGAATGGGGCATGCTTATTTAAGATGGCGAGGAAAGCACTTTTAAAGAGCAACCAGGCATCCTCTACTGACGGGACGAGGTCAATATCCTACCAGGATACCCGGGCCAAGTCGATTAGAAAGGCCTGCTCGCTGAAGCTATAGTTTAAAGGGATACCAAGGGCTATAGTTTAAAGGGATATTTCGGGATTTTGGCAATGGGGCCTTTTATCTATTTCCCCAGAGTCAAATTAACTCCTGGATACCATTTTTATGTATATCTCTAACTTCCTTCATACTGGACACAGAGACATAAAAATGGTATCCACAAGTTTATCTGACAAGCACTTGGATTAGAACCGGTGCTTTGGTCAGATGACATGAAAATAGAGCTCTTTCCCCCGCACATTTGGCATCAAAATGATAATGCATAAGCAGAAAATGACTCCATACCTACTGTAAAATGTGGTGGTGGATCTTTGATGTTTATGGGGCTATTTTGCTTCCACTGGTTAAGGTCACTTTAACCAGTACCAGGACATTTTAGACAAAAACCTGGTCGCAAGTGGATCTTCCAGCAAGACAATAACCCCAAGCACGCATCAAAATCCACAAAGAAATTGTTAATTGCCCACAAAATCTACATACTCTGTCTCCGGACTTGAAACCCACTGAATAACTGTGGTTTGAATTGATTGAAGAGGACAGTCTACATTGTTGGACATAAGACACTGTAAAAACACCAGCAAATCTATGCCGTGATTTTAATTTTGGAAATCTGTTCCACAATATTCCACGCCTAATAGAGAGATATGTAAGCAAGGTTAGAAATGATTATGTTGTAGTCAAATATTATATCTGTTTGGGCTTCTTGCAGTCAATATGCAGTCTACAAATGATTTGTAATTATGTTCTGGGCCCTGACCATCCGCGCAAGAAAAAACATCCCAGGGCTGAATCTAGTTGATGATCCCTGCTGTAGTTAGCCTGTAGAACATCTACAGATGGAAAATCTGGACTATCCATATAAAGTGACCCAATTTTTTTTGAGCATACAATATGGTATTTTAATTATTTATTTCATACAGCCATTTTTGCTAATTTTTTTATCAAGGGTGGCAGTAATTTTGGACCCCACTATAATCTTATTCACACTTAAGACAAAATGAATCAAGACCTGGGCCCGTATCCACAAAGAGTCATAGGTTCCCACTGTCTACATAGTCTTATTCAATATAATTTAAAAGGCTAAACTGACCCTAGATCAGCACTCCTACTCTGAGAGGCTTTGTGGATATGGGCCCTGACCTAAAACCATTCAGACAGTAGTTCACAGTGGGCTCACCTCAGTGAGACTGTATGTGGTCCTGTGCTGCTCAGCCGGTTCCACAGTGGGTTCAGGGGGTGGTGTAGTCTGGTTATCCTCCATGACCAAGGTCCCCTCTGGGTTCCCCAGACCCTCCTCACACCCCTCCTCTTTCCCCAGCAGCACCTCCTCTTCCTGGAAGAGACAGGTGATACAGATTATACAGACACTCCTTCAGATACGTACACACACACACACACAATAAACACACTTTCAATATGGAGTATTAACCCATCCCCACTACGTCTGAGTCCTATACTGTAGTTACAGAATGACTTCATTGGTGTTAAACCAATCATGGTGTACATAAATATGATGTTGGGGTTAAAATAAGTCAGCTATTAAAAGTCATCGTCAGACAAACCCGACAGTGTTTGTTAGTGTGTAAGTATATTTAGCAAGTGTATAGCTAACTGCCCAAATAAAGGAAACACTTGAGCAATAGTTTCCCATCATATTGGCTACCAATGCTAAAATAATAGATCAAAGTGACATTGAAAGAGGGCTCTCAAAGGAGCATATGGGGTTTAAAGGGTGTGTGGGTCTCAGTCACCAGATCTCAAACCAATTCTGGAGCGGTACCCGAGAAGGCGTTATACACCACCATCAACAAAACACCAAATTTCTTGTGGAAGAATGGTGTCGCATCCCTCCAATAGACTTCCAGACACATGTTGAATCTATGCCAAGGTGCATTGAAGCTGTTCTAGTAGGTTGTGGTGTCTCAATGCCTTATTCAGTTTATGTTGGTGTTTCCTTTATTTTGGCACTTACCTGTATAAATCCAAATCAAATCTTATTGGTCGCATACACATATTTAGCAGATGTTATTGCGGGTGTAGCAAAATGCTTGTGTCCCTAGCTCCAGCAGTGCAGTAATAACTAACACTTCACAACAATACACACAGATCTAAAAGTAAAAGATTGGAAATAAGAAATATATAAATATTAGGATGAGTCCGGAGTATAAATGTGATGGGATCTGTAGACATTATGGGCAGTATGTGGATAGAATAGTATATACAGTACCAGTCAAAAGTTTGGACACACCTACTCTTTATTTGTATTATTTTCTATATTGTTGAATAATAGCAAAGACATCAAAACTATGAAATATGGAATCATGTAGTAACCAAAAAAAGTGTTAAACAAATCAAAATATATTTTATATTTGAGATTCTTCCAAGTAGACACCCTTTGCCTTGCTGACAGCTTTGCACAATGTAGAAAATAGTATTTTGACTGGAACCGTATACAGCAATAGTTGTACAACAACAGTTGTATAGGATGGCATTGACTAAAATACAGTAAATACATATGAAATGAGTAAAACACTATGTAAACATTAAAGTGACTCTTGTTTAATTATTAAAGTGACCTGTGACTCCATGTCTATGTACATAGGGCAGCAGCCTCTAGGTGCAGGGTTGAGTAACTGGATGGTAGCAGGCTGACTGTGACTTAGGTTCAGGACAGCGTACTGGGTGGAGGCCAGCTAGTGATGACTATTTAACAGCCTGATGGCCTTGAGATAGAAGCTGTTTTTCAGTCTCTTGGTCCCAGCTCTGATGCACCTGTACTGACCTCGCCTTCTCGATGATAGCAGGGTGAACAGGCCGTGGCTCGGGTAGTTGATGTCCTTGATGATCGTTTTGGCCTTCCTGTGAACGACAATTCTCTATATTGGTTATAAAGCCTGTTGTTTGTGTGCAGAATAGGGTGATATCAGATGTGATGTATACTAAAGAGAGAGTCTCAATTAAAGTCTTAGAATGGAAAGTCCCATTATGCGTTTATTAAACATAAAAGTTAAATACACCATATGAAAACCACACAAAAACTCTGCAGGAACTTGATAAACTGCAATCATTTTCTATATATACACAGTTCCATCAGGAAGTATTCACATCCCTTGACTTTTTCCACATTTTGTTGTGTTACAAAGTGGGATAAAATTATTTAATTGTGAAAAAAATATATATAATCAACAATCTACACACAATACTCTGTAATGTCAACTAGAAGATACATTCTAACATTTGTAAAAACATATGAAAAATAAAACAAAGTATTCAGAACCCTTGACTTTTTCCACATTTTGTTAGCCTTATTTTTTTCTAAAATAGATTAAATATTTATTTTTTTCTCAGCAATCTACACACATTTTCGCAAATTAATTTAAAAAAACAAAACAATACCTTATTTACATAAGTATTCAGAAAGATTTGCTATAAGACTTGAAATTGAGCTCAGGTGCATCCTGTTTCCATTGATCAACCTTGATGTTTCTAGAACTTGACTGGAGTCCACCTGTGGTAAATTCAATTGATTGGACATGATTTGGAAAGGCATACACCTGTCTATATAAGGTCCCACAGTTAACAATTAATGTCAGAGCAAAAACCAAGCCATGAGGTCGAAGGAATTGTCCGTAGAGCTCCGAGACAGGATTGTGTCAAGGCACAGATCTGGGGAAAGGTACCAAAAAATGTCTGCAGCATTGAAGGTCCCCAAGAACACAGTGGCCTACATCATTCTTAAATGGACGTTTGGAACCACCAAGACTCTTCCTAGAGCTGGCCGCCCAGCCAAACCGAGCAGTCAGGGGAGAAGGGCCTTGGTCAGGGAGGTGCCCAAGAACCCGATGGTAACTCTGACAGCGCTCGAAAGTTCCTCCGTGGAGATGAGAGAACCTTCAAGAAGGACAACCATCTCTGTAGCACTCCACCAAATCAGGCCTTTATGGTAGAGTGGCAGGACGGAAGCCACTCCTCATTAAAAGGCACCTGACACTCCGCTTGGAGTTTGCCAAAAGGCACCTAAAGACTCTCAGACCATGAGAAACAAGACTCTCTGGTCTGATGAAACCAAGATTTAACTTTTTAGCCTGAATACCAAGCATCACGTCAGGAGGAAACCAGGCACCATCCCTACGGTGAAGCATGGTGGTGGCAGCATCATGCTTTAGAGATGTTTTTGGGAGACTAGTCAGGATCGAGGGAAAGATGAAGGGAGCAAAGTACAGAGAGATCCTTAATGAAAGCCTTCTCCAGAGCGCTCAGGACCTCAGACTGGGGCAAAGGTTCAACTTCCAACAGGACAACGACCCTAAGCACACAGCCAAGACAACACAGGAATGGCTTCGGCACAAGTCTCTAAATGTCCTTGAGTGGCCCAGCCAGAGCCCGGACATGAACCGGATTGAACGTCTATGGGGAGACCTGAAAACAGCTGTGCAGCAACACTCCCCATCCAACCTGACAGAGCTTGAGAGGATCTGCAGAGAAGAATGGGAGAAACTCCCATGTGCCAAGCATGTAGCATCATATCCAAGAAGACTCTAGGCTGTATTCGCTGCCAAAGGTGCTTCAACGAAGTACTGAGCAAAGGGTCTGAATACTTGTGTATTTGTGATATCATTTTTTTAATGTCTAAAGAACCTGTTTTTGCCTTGTCATTTTTTGTTGTCATAACTCTCCTGTGAAGATCTGAAGGATCAGGTTACAGTGAGTCTGCTCTACAGCGTCCTCTCTCTCCCGCAGAGGGGAGAGGTGGCGGGGGCCACGTTAAGGCAGTCATAAAATACTCTGCGCCTCTGGGCCCTGCAGTATTGGGATTGGCATGTGTGACTTTGGGACAAAGAGAGACATGCCAAAAACTCCTACATCCCCAAAATTGGAGAATTAAGCAAAATTTATATTTTGGAGAATGTGCAACCGGTCCGTGGACACTAAAGGAACAGTCATGTCGAGTTTGTTTCATTTAGCGACCTCATGAAGGACAGGAGACACACATCACTGTATCTTTGTTTGTATACACTTCTCAATTATGGGGTTTACATCTGAATGTTGTATAAAATAAATGATTAAGCATAAGAATACTTTTGGAAAGATAAATGTGATTTTATTCTTCTAAATGAGAATTGTTTTTCATAGAAACTTATGATCAGTCAGTGGCCATGTCCCCGTGAACACAGACATTATACACAAATGTCAGGAAACGACTCTTTCCATAAAAGGACTCGTGACAAAAATTTACATTGGACCAGAAAGCATGGAGCTGTCACTACATTTTGACAAAAGAACACAGGAACGAGCTCCGCATGTTGGAATGGCTACCACTCTTTAGACCAAGAAGACTAAGGCGTGAGCCGGATGTTGCAAAATTGTTTAAACTACAACTCTACCAAAGGACAAGACCAGATAATGTGGAGATCATCCCCAATCTGAAATGGTTAAGAAATCTACAAACTAAAAGACCAATTATTCAGTCTGCAGCTGTTTAAACACTTCAGTCCGGTAAACGCATCCGATCTAAGAACAATGGTACTCTGAAAGATCTCAAGAACGTTTCCCGAATGGTACTCTTGACGTATCCATTAAAACAAGCTTCAACTACAAAAGACTGATCTCTGGTGTACAAACCAGAGACTCTCTGTCAACTGACTATCCAGCATACGCACTGGTGATCACAGAGGACAACAAAGGCATGCACTCGTAAATATGTAAATTGCTAATTCTTTTCGAATGAACGGTTGTTCATGTTCAAAATATGAGCATTTCCATGAGTGTACAGTCAGGGCCAAAAGTTGAGAATGACACAAATATAAATTTTCAAATCTGCTGCCTCAGTGTCTTTAGATATTTTTGTCAGATTTTACTATGGAATACTGAAGTATAATTACACACGTTTCATACGTGTCAAAGGCTTTTATTGACAATTACATGAAGTTGATGCAAAGAGTCAATATTTGCAGTGTTGACCCTTCTTTTTCAAGACCTCTGCAATCCACCCTGGTATGCTGTCAATTAACTTCTGGGCCACATCCTGACTGATGGCAGCCCATTCTTGCATAATCAATGCTTGGAGTTTGTCAGAATTTGTGGGGTTTTGTTTGTCCACCCGCCTCTTGAGGATTGACCACAAGTTCTCAATGGGATTAAGGTCTGGGGAGTTTCCTGGCCATGGACCCAAAATATCGATGTTTTGTTCCCCGAGCCACTTAGTTATCACTTTTGCCTTATGGCAAGGTGCTCCATCATGCTGGAAAAGGCATCGTTCGTCACCAAACTGTTCCTGGATGGTTGGGAGAAGTTGCTCTCGGAGGATGTGTTGGTACCATTCTTTATTCATGGCTGTGTTCTTAGGCAAAATTGTGAGTGAGCCCACTCCCTTGGCTGAGAAGTAACTCCACACATGAATGGTCTCAGGATGCTTTACTATTGGCATGACAAAGGACTGATGGTAGAGCTCACCTTGTCTTCTCCGGACAAGCTTTTTTCCGGATGCCCCAAACAATTGGAAAGGGGATTCATCAGAGAAAATGACTTTACCCCAGTCCTCAGCAGTCCAATCCCTGTACCTTTTGCAGACTATCAGTCTGTCCCTGATGTTTTTCCTGGAGAGAAGTGGCTTCTTTGCTGCCCTTCTTGACACCAGGCCATAGTTCGCCTCACTGTGCATGCAGATGCACTCACACCTGCCTGCTGCCATTCCTGAGCAAGCTCTGTACTGCTGGTGCCCCGATCCCGCAGCCGAATCAACTTTAGGAGACAGCCCTTCTTCACAACAATTGAACCGCTCTCCTTGAAGTTCTTGATGATCCAATAAATGGTTGATTTAGGTGTAGAGTTAATTCGGGTAATAGAGACTATTTAAACATTTTCCTGTGATGCCCCGACTTCCTAGTTAATTAAAGTTAACATGATTAGTTTAATCGCGTAATGAATAAATACACATCGATAATTGACTTGAGAATAATAGTCTTCACATTTAATGATAGTCACGTTACGACAGTGTGTAAATTGATGAGGGGAAAAAACGATTTCATTCATTTTAGAATAAGGCTTTAATGTAACAAAATGTGGAAAAAGTAAATGTGTCAGAATACTTTCTGAGTGCACTGTATACAAGTATTCAACCCCCTGAGTCAAAACGTTACAAATCACCTTCGGCAGTGATTACAACTGTGTGTTTCTGGGTAAGTCTCTAAGAGCTTTCCACACCTGGATTGTGCAACATTTGCCCATTATTCTAATCAAAATTCTTCAAACTATGTGAAATTGGTTGTTGATCATTGCTAGAAAACCATTTTCAGGTCTTGCCATAGATTTTCAAGCAAATTGAAGTCAAAACTGTAACTCGGCCACTCAGGAACATTCACGGCCTTCTTGGTAAGCAATTCCAGTGTAGATCTGGCTTTGTGTTCCAGGTTATTTGCTTGCTGAAAGGTGAATTAATCTCCCAGTGTCTGGTGGAAAGCAGACGGAACCATGTTTTTAAATTATTTTTTATTTAGCTCCATTCCATTTCTTTTTTGTCTTGAAAAACTCCCCAGTTCTTGACGATTACAAGCATACCTTTAACATGATGCAGGCACCACTATGACTGAAAATATGGAGAGTGGTACTCAGTAATGTGTTGTATTTGCCCCAAACATGACACTTTGTATTCAGGACAAAAAGTGTATTGCTTTGCCACATTTTTTGCAGTATTACTTTAGTGCAAACAAGATGAATGTTTTGGAATATTTGTATTCTGTACAGGCTTCCTCAGTCAATTAGGTAGGTATTGTTGAGTAACTACAAAAATTGTGTTGATCCATCCTCAGTTTTCTATCACAGCCATTAAACTCTTTGACTGTTTCAAAGTCACCATTGGCCACATGGTGAAATCCCTGAGCGGCTTCCTTCTTCTCTGGCAACCGAGTTAGGAAGGATGCCTGTATCTTTGTAATGATTGAGTGAATTGATACATCATCCAAAGTGTAATTAATAACTTCATCATGCTCAAAGGGATATTTAACGTTAGCTTTTAAAAATATTTTTATCTATCTATCTACCAATAGATGGGTAAAATAGGTGCTGTTTGAAATTCACTGCTCGATTGAGGGAACTTACAGATAACTGCATGTGTGGGGTACAGAGACGAGGCAGTCATAAAGAAAACATGTTAAACAGTATTATTGCACACAGAGTGAGTCCATGCAACGTATTATGTGACTTGTTAAGCACATTTTTACTCTTTTCTTATTTAGGCTTGCCATAATGAAGGGGTTGAATACGTATTGACTCGACATTTTAGCTTTTCATTTAAAAAAAATTGTAACATTTAAAAAAACATAACATTATGGGGTATTTATTGTGCCTAGGCCAGTGACAAAACATCTCAATGTAATCAATTTTAAATGAATGCTTTCACAAAATGTGGATAAAGTCAAGGGGTGTGAATACTGTGAGGGCACTGTATGTTTTGTGTTTTCCCCCCACACTAAATACAAACATACACATATGAACAAGAATTTACAGACTCACACAAAAAACAACTACAGCTCATCTGCCCAGATCCACATGCTCACACCCCCATCCCTAGTGCCTGCATTATTGTTTGCTACTTTGGCCTTAAATTGTACCCATTTGTTTTTCTAGGTCGTCCATGCTATTTCAATAATAAATAATTTGGTTGTTCCATTGTGTAATGATGGTGGATTGATTGATTTCCAGGATTTTTGTATATATTTTTTCAAAATAAGAGAATCGTCCAGCCCATTGGGTATCTCACTACACCCCCATATTACATGTCTTGACATTTTCTATCAAAAACAAGGACATTTATAAGTGACCCCAAACTTTTGAAAGGTAGTGTATTCTATCCAGGAATATTCAACACTGAAATCTATGGGTCATCTGTGCATCTGTGGGTCTTTTCAGCTGACAACGATGAAAATGTATATTTGTCTTTAATGCCGGGTTTGATCTAAATGTCAGAAGCTATCCAAGGGAATGGTTACTTTTTATGTTAAAGAGTGGAATGTTTTTTCTGCTGGTGCATCCTGAGGTAGCTCCTCTCTGATAACCTCTTCCCGCAGTGCGTACTGGCGAATGGCTTCTCTCCCATGTGGACCTTCAGGTGCATCTTCAGCTGGTCCTGGCGGGAGAACCTCTTCTCACACTGCGTGCAGCTGTAGGGTTTCTCCCCTGTGTGGACCCTCTGGTGCCTCTTCAGGTGACCAGCCTGGGCGAAGCGCATGTGACACTGGGTACAGCTGAAGGGTTTCACCCCTGTGTGGACTCTCAGGTGCCTCTTCAGGCTGAAGGAGTGAGAGAAACTGGCCCGGCACAGGTGGCAGCCAAATTGTTTCTCCCCCGTGTGCATCCTCTGGTGGATCTCCACCTGTTGGGGAAAACTGAAGGCTTTCCCACAGAATGAACACAGGAAGCGCTTCTCTTTGGCGCTGCCACCTTTATTGATTCCGTCTTCACTACTGTCATTTGTCAATGGGCTTGTGTAGCCATTTAGTGTTGAGGCACTGGCATTGTCTGAGGTCTGGTTTAACATTAGGAGACTGTGAGGAGGACGAAGGCCAGGGAGTGTCTGTGTTATCGCAGGGTCCATGTTACAGTTGACAGATCCTATAGAAGACAGGCTGAAGGCAGCACCTGTTAGAGGGTTAACCTGAGGCGCCATCAGTCTTTCTGAATCACAATTATAGGAGCAGGACGGAGCATCGTAAGCGAAGTCTGTACTCTCCCGCCGCATATGTTCACTTTCCTGTTCCTGCAGACCAAATCTATGCCTCGCCCTGGTCTCAGCCAGTCTGTTGTCATGGAGACTAAGTTTGGATGTCGTTGTGTGTTCGACTATCGGTTTCTGGTTGTGGTTAACAGCGTTGTTCCCCAGCCCAGAGTTGAGGATGCTGTCCCATCCCCTGACCTCCACTATGTCACCTCTGGTCCAGGCCTGCTCAGTGATGTTGTTCGCTGGGCCCTTGGCTGCACCGGTCTGGGAATCCAAGATGGCCGCCCAGTCTGTTCTGTTAGTCTCCAGCCATCCACCTACATGAAGAGTTTAGAAAATAGACTTTTCAAACATGGCAGGGAAGACTCTACATATGGAGTTTTTTGTTGTCAATTACCTGTCAAATTCATACATGTAAACATAAGTTGTATTGATTTCATTTCATTAAAGAAGAAAAATCAATAGCCAGTATTCCCGTTGGAAGATCTAATAGTGTATGTAGGCTATATGTGGGTCTTTCTATACACTAGTGAGGATTTCCTACGCTGGACAAGTTGTTACAGCTGTTGATAAGTCACTGATAATAATCGTCCCATTTATTTTTCATGTCATTACATTAAGATATAAGGGGGAACTTAGCTATATTCAATACAATTCACATCTTCCTTTAAAACTTGTTTAACCATTCTCATGGTGGGTGTCTTAATGGATTTGTCCAAAATCAGGTGACATAAAACATTACTTTTCTGTCCTTGCATTTATGGCTGTGTAAGTTGTTGTATCATATATTAAGCATTTATCAGTTCAATAATACTTTAAACTTGAACCCTGTAAGAATCCTTGATCGAGCTGTCTGACAGTTTTTTTGTACCGAGATCTCGGAAATGCAGTGCAACTACGTAACATTTTGTGTCTCCTTACACTGAGGATACAAAACATTAAGAACACTGCCCTTTCCATGACAGACTGACCAGGTGAATCCAGGTGAAAGAGCTATGATCCCTTATTAATGTCACTTGCTAAATCCACTTCAAATCAGTGTAGATGAAGGAGAGGAGACATGTTAAAAACAAGTATTTTTAAACCGAGACAATTGGGACATGGATTGTGTACGTGTGCCATTCACAGGGAGAATGGGCAAGTCCAAAGATTGAAGTGTCTTTGAACAGGGTACAGTAGTAGGCGCCAGGCGTAGGGCTGTGGCGGTCATGAAATTGTCAGCGGGTGATTGTCATGCAAATAACTGCCGGTGTCACGGTAATTGACCGTTAATTAACAAACACCTTTAGCATCTCCTGGCTTCCACTGATCCATGTAATATAGACTACACCACAATACATCCATTATTTATTTTACACAGGTCTAAAGAAACATGATATTAAGAAAATGTAGCCTATTTCAGAAGAACAGAATAGCATATTCTGAGTTGTCCATACGTTAGGCACTGATCTGGCTATACCATATGGCTGTGGGTTACACTCGTTCATTTAGCAAAGAAGATTTGCTTAGAATTCCATGACATAATTTCATATCATTTAATAGTATGAAGAATACAATTGAACATAGCTGACTAAAATAAAGGATATTTTCCCCAGACGATTTGAGGGAGTGCGCACATGCGGCTATTCTGTGTTGAGCGGTTAACAAAGAAACAGGTACTCCTATATGCTAAAGTTAAGAGACATTTATGCAACTTTAGTTGTGATACAAAAATGAGGCTATACGTTGACATGTTTTATACATTCTAGCTGTATGATGTGACTAATGACGATTTGAAAAAAGTTGCATGAAAGGCATAAACTCTGCTTTGTTTCTTGCGCAGGCTGCACACACTTCATCGTCTCTCATTTGACAAGCACTTGATAATATTATCACCCATCAGACTATTCTGAATTTAATATGGTCTTTACATATAGCCTACTAATATACAGTACCAGTCAAAAGTTTGGACATACCTACTTATTCAAGGGCTTTTCTTTGTAGAATAATAGTGAAGGCATCAAAACTATGAAATAACACATATGGAATCATGCAATAGCCAAATAAGTGTCAAAACAAATCAAAATATATTTTAGATTCTTCAAAGTTACCACCCTTTGCCTTGATGACAGCTTTGCACACTCTTGGCATTCTCTCAACCAGCTTCACCTGGAATGCTTTACCAATAGTCTTGAAGGAGTTCCCGCATATGCTGAACACTTGTTGGCTGCTTTTCCTTCACACTGCGGTCCAACCCATGTCAAACCATCTCAATTGGGTTGAAGTCGGGTGATTGTGGAGGCCAGGTCATCTGATGCAGCACTCCATCACTCTTCTTCTTGGTCAAATAGCCCTTACACAGCCTGGAGGCGTGTTTGGGGTCATTGTCCTGTTGAAAAACAATTGATAGTCCCACTAAGCGCAAACCAGATGTGACGGCGTATCTTTGCAATTTGCTGTGGTAGCCATGCTGGTTAAGTGTGCCTTGAATTCTAAATAAATCATAGACAGTGTCACCAGCAATGCACCCCTACACATTCTCCACGGTGGGAACTACACATGCAGAGATCATCCATTCACCCACTGTGCATCTCACAAAGACACGGTGGTTGGAACCAAAAACCGCAAATTTGGACACATTAGACCAAAGGACAGATTTCCACTGGTCTAATGTCCTTTGCTCGTGTTTCTTGGCCCAAGCAAGTCTCTTCGTCTTATTGGTGTCCTTTAGTAGTGGTTTCTTTGCAGCAATTCGACCATGAAGGCCTGATTCACGCAGTCTCCTCTGAACAACTGATGTTGAGATGTGTCTGTTACTTGAACTCTGTGAAGCATTTATTTGTGCTGGAAACTCGAATGAACTTATCATCTGCAGCAGAGGTAACTCTGGATCTTCCTTTCCTGTGACGGTCCTCATGAGAGCCAGTTTCACCATTGCGCTTAACGGTTTTTGTGACTGCACTAGAAGAAACTTTAAAAGTTCTTGAAATTTTCCAGATTTACTGACCTTCATGTTTTAAAGTAATGATGGACGGTCGTTTCACTTTGCTAATTTGAGCTGTTCTTGCCATAATATGGAATTTTAACAAATAGGGCTATCTTCTGTATACCACCCCTACCTTTTCACAACACAACTGATTGGCTCAAATGCATTAAGAAGGAAAGAAATTACACAAATTAACTTTAAAAAGGAACACCTGTTAATTGAAATGTATTCCAGGTGACTACCTCATGAAGCTGGTTGAGAGAATGCAAGGCTGTCATCAAGACAAAGGCTGGCTACTTTGAAGAATCTCAAATATAAAATATATTTTGATTTGTTTCACACTTTTTTGGTTACTACATGATACCATATGTGTTATTTCAAAGTTTTGATGTCTTCACTATTATTCTACAATGCAGAAAATAGTAAAAATAAAGAAAAACCCTGGAATGAGTAGGTGTGTCCAAACTTGACTGGTACTGTATGTGTGGAATTATTTTTGATTTAGAATGCCTAAATGAGCCTACTCCTGTCTATACAGAATTACTCCTGTCTATACAGAATCTATGCAGATTATTGTTGAGGCATATCTCAATATTTCAAAATACAATTGTGGTACAATATAGTTTGGAAAGCAAATGGTTATTGTTGTAAAGAGAAGACAATGAAAAGACTAAATCTGTCTTTTAGTTATCAAAATTCTCAACTTAATTGAACAAACAACAGTATAGCCAGTATATCTTATTGGCACCAACAGATAGCATTAGCATTATCCCCGGGGAGTGAGCACTGCGCATATTCACCATCATTGTTGGGTCAGTGCTACTTAAAAGTTTGTTTTTGGACAATAACTTCCTCCTTTGTGTCTCCCCTTCCAGGTAGGCCTATTATATGGACAATTATTTTGTTTTTGATCTGTTTGTCAGTATCAGCAGAATAGCGTACCCTGTAATTTGTTGAATTAAAAAGATTCTGTTAATATCCAGTCATATAAAGTGTAGTAGAATTGCATAAAATATGTTTATAAAAGGCCACTTTCCCGTACAAAGAAAGAAACGTGAGTAAGACCTTTAAACAGGTCAACATTCACAAGGCCAGACGGATTACCAGGACATGTACTCGAAGCATCCGTGGACCTACTGGCAAGTGTCTTCACTGACATTTTCAACCTATCCCTGACCAAGTCTGTAATACCTACGTTTCAAAGAGACCACCAGAGTCCCTGTGCCCAAGAAAGTGAAGGTAACCTGCCTAAATGACTACCGCCGTGTAGCACTCACATCGGTAGCCATGAAGTGCTTTGAAAGGCTGGTCATGGCTCACATAAACAACATCATCCTGGGAAACCCTAGACCCACTCTAATTTGAATACCACTCCAACAGATGACACAATCTCAATTGCACTCCACACTGCCGTTTCCCACCTGGACAAAAGGAACACCTATGTGAGAATGCTGTTCATTGACTACAGCTCAGCGTTCAAAACATAGTGCCCACAAAGCACAGGACCCTGGGACTAAACACCTCCCTGGACTTTGACGGGCAGCCCCCAGGTGGTAAGGGTAGGTAGGGGTAAGGGTAGGTAGGCAACAACATATCTGCCACACTGATCCTCAACACGGGGGCCCCTCAGCGGCGCATGCTTAGTTCCCTCCTGTATTCCCTGTTCACCCATGACTGTGTGGCCAAGCACGACTCCAACACCATCATTAAGTTTGCTGATGACACAACAGTGGTAGGCCTGATCACCGACAACGATGAGACAGCCTATAAGGAGGAGGTCAGAGACCTGGCAGTATGGTGCTAGGACAACAACCTCTCCTTCAACGTGAGCAAGACAAAGGAGTTGATCGTGGACTACAGGAAAAGGAGGGCCGAACTCACCCCCATTCACATAGACAGGGCTGTAATGGAGTGGGTCGACAAAAGATTTGGCATCGGTCC
The DNA here is from genome assembly GCF_036934945.1 of Oncorhynchus masou masou. Taxonomy (NCBI): domain Eukaryota; kingdom Metazoa; phylum Chordata; class Actinopteri; order Salmoniformes; family Salmonidae; genus Oncorhynchus; species Oncorhynchus masou. The sequence goes on along the minus strand of NC_088231.1, from coordinate 10,276,258 downwards.
CCAGATGCTCAAAACGTTCTACAGCTGCACCATCGAGAGCAAGGTTGACAAATAAATGTAGTAGGCCTAGAAAGCTGATGAGATCCTCTTTTTCAACCCTTGATTTTTGATTGCATTTAAATTGATGTCAGAGTGATTAGAGCAGGGCTCTCCAACCCTGTTCCTGGAGAGCTACTGTCCTGTGGGTTTTCACTCCAACCCTGTTCCTGGAGAGCTACCGTCCTGTGGGTTTTCACTCCAATCCAATCTACCACACCTGATTCTAATAATTAGCTGGTTGACAAACAGGTTAGTTAAAACTGGGGTTGGAATGAAAACCTACAGGACAGTAGCTCTCCAGGAACAAAGTTTTATACACTCAGTGTATGTTACGGGGTGAAAACCGTTTAAGGGCACACAAATTCCCCAAAATATATGCGATTGCAAAATCGAATGCTTCCAACCGAATGAGTCACCTTAACTTGATACATAAAACCTAAATCAATACTGTCATTATTCAATAATAATAATACATAATACTTGTTGGATGCGCATTGTGTTGAGTTGTTTAATTACGCTGTGATATTTTCACACATTATCATCAGAACATTTCTTCCTGGATCAAATGAATGACAGTCAAGTGAGGAAGAGCTGTTGTAAAGTGCTGTAAAAAAGGTGTTCGCAAAGAATGTCCCATTTCTTACGCCTGTGAAGACAGTTGTGCCTGGATCCAGTTTGGATCCACTATCCTTACCAGATTGATGTTGATCATAAGTTATTTTCTGCTTGATTTACAGAAGGTTTTTGTTAGATTTAACAGAGAAAGCATCAAGGTAATGAGTTCATGTTTTCATATGTGTTTGTGCCTTGGATTCGACACGGAGTCTACTGTGCGCAATTGATAGACTTTTGCGCAACACCCAAGCTATTCCAAGTAATTATTCTGGATATAATAACAACAAATTAGCCTAGTGGGCTTCAACACGATATGATCTAATGACAAATACATTGTAGTTTCCATGTTACGCCTGCAATTTTATTAAGCCCTATATGTACAACTGTATAAATTGGACAATTGTATAACATTGAGGTCCTTGAAAATTACAATTAAGTGCTTGAAAATATCCCTGAAAGTTATTGAGTTTGACTTTTCAATGTCTGTATGAACTCTGCTTAAATTATGTATAATCCTTGGCCTATTTTGTTGTATAGGTGGAGTTATGGGCCAATTTACATATATTCCTCTAAGTACACATGTGGAACTGCATGAAAATATTTATTTTTATTTTGTTTCAAACCATTTAAAAATGTTGATCCTAACATTACACATTGGCCGCATTATTTATAAAAAAATATGTATGTATCCCTTACCTTGCTCCCCCATCTTTAGTCCACTCAGCAGGTCAATGTTCTCTGGTCCATCTTCTATTGTCTCCTCTTTGACCAGCAGCAGATCAGGCTTCCCATCCTCCATGTCAACTGACTGTAAGAGATACAAAGTGAGAGGATGTTGGATCAAGAAATCTGTATGAGCACCCTGCTATGGAGTATCATCTGATTGGGCAATGAGGGATTTCTATGAGTACTATGCAAACATGTTAGTTGATTTGATTACTTACACGCTTTAATAATTGTATAATTCAAATGCATGGTCAAGACCTGGGCCCGTATCTACAAATCGTCAAATAGTAAGAGTGCTGATCGAGTTTCAGATCCCCACCTGTCTATATAGTCTTATTCATTATTATCTAAAGGGGAAAACTGATCCTAGATCAGCAATCATACTCAGAGGCTTTGTGGATACTGGCCCTGACCTAATACCATTCAGACAGTAGTTCATTGTCAGCTCACCTTAGTGAGACTGTGTGTGGTCTTGTGCTGCTCAGCTGGTTCCTCTGTGGGTTGTGGAGGAGGTGCAATCTGGTTTTCCTCCACGACCATGGTCCCCTCAGGGTTTCCCAGACCCTCCTCACACCCCTCCTCCTTCCCCAGCAGCACCTCTGGACCCTCCTCCTGGAAGAGACAGGTGATACAGATTACACAGACACACACTCCATCAGGTATGTACATACAGTGGGGCAAAAAAGTATTTAGTCAGCCACCAATTGTGCAAGTTCTCCCATTTAAAAAGATGAGGCCTGTAATTTTCATCATAGGTACACTTCAACTATGACAGACAAAATGAGAAGAAAAAAAATCCAGAAAACCACACTGTAGGATTTGTAATGAACTTATTTGCAAATTATGGTGGAAAATAAGTATTTGGTCACCTACAAACAAGCAAGATTTCTGGCTCTCACAGACCTGTAACTTCTTCTTTAAGAGGCTCCTCTGTCCTCCACTCGTTACCTGTATTAATGGCACCTGTTTGAACTTGTTATCAGTATAAAAAAGACACCTGTCCACAACCTCAAACAGTCACACTCCAAACTCCACTATGGCCAAGACCAAAGAGCTGTCAAAGGACACCAGAAACAAAATTGTAGACCTGCACCAGGCTGGAAAGACTCAATCTGCAATAGGTAAGCAGCTTGGTTTGAAGAAAGCAACTGTGGGAGCAATTATTAGGAAATGGAAGACATACAAGACCACTGATAATCTCCCTTGATCTGGGGCTCCACGCAAGATCTCACCCCGTGGGATCAAAATGATCACAAGAACGGTGAGCAAGAAACCCAGAACCCCACGGGGGGACCTAGTGAATGACCTGCAGAGAGCTGGGACCAAAGTAACAAAGCCTACCATCAGCAAGGGCATTGAAGATGAAACGGGGCTGGGTCTTTCAGCATGACAATGATCCCAAACACACCGCCCGGGCAACGAAGGATTGGCTTCATAAGAAGCATTTCAAGGTCCTGGAGTGGCCTAGCCAGTCTCCAGATCTCAACCCCATAGAAAATGTGGAGGGTGTTGAAAGTCCGTGTTGCCCAGCAACAGCCCCAAAACATCACTGCTCAAGAGGAGATCTGCATGGAGGAATGGGCCAAAATACCAGCAACAGTGTGTGAAAACCCTGTGAAGACTTACAGAAAACGTTTGACCTCTGTCATTGCCAACAAAGGGTATATAACAAAGTATTGAGATAAACTTTTGTTATTGACCAAATACTTATTTTCCAACATAATTTGCAAATAAATTCATTAAAAATCCTACGTGATTTTCTGGATTTTTTCCCTTAATTTTGTCCGTCATAGTTGAAGTGTACCTATAATGAAAATTACAGGCCTCTCTCATCTTTTTAAGTGGGAGAACTTGCACAATTGGTGGCTGACTAAATACTTTTTTGCTCCACTGTACACACAGATAATAAACACACTTTCAACATGGAGTGTTTACCCATCCCCACTAAGTTTGAGTCCTATAATGTAGTCACAGAATGACATTGTTGTTAAACCCATCATGGTGAACATAAATATGATGTTGGGGGTAAAAACAAGTTAGCTATGATAAGTCAAAAGTCATCAGACTAAAATATTTTGACTTGTACAGTAGGTGTTTGTTAGTGTGTGGGTATATTTATTAAGTGTATAATGGTTATAAATCCTTGTCGGGTATATGCAGAATAGGGTGAGATCAGATGTGATATTAAAGAGTCTCTGTAGCTATGTTTCCATCCAATTGGCAACACATTTTCAATGAGAATACTCTAAAATCAAAAACAATATGCGCATTTTCCCACCAGAGATGCATTTCCATCGAATTGACTTGTTGTGGATGATAGGCTTTGTGATGACGTAGTGCACATAATACATTCTACAGCTAAATTCCATGTACCGAATAAAAGTGGGTTAAATGGGTTTCCATCACATTTTTAAATCTATTGATGTTTTTCTCAAAAAAAAAAGAATGTAGCGGTTGTGCCCACTCTGGTATTGGCAGTGCGCTCTAGCCAACAGCGCTATCTGCACACTGTTGGCTAGAGCGCACGCATAGCCTACATGATGAGATTATTATTATGGACAAAAGAGCGAGATTATTCGTATTTATCAAACGGCAGCCAAGCATCAATCATCATGTCACCAGAATAAGACCCTCGGTATTTATCGGAAAGGACCATGTAGCTCGTCACCATGCGCTTTCACCACCCTGTGAAATTCATCATTATTAATTTCATATTTAGCCTAATAAACTGTTTTCCTGTTTTCGTGGTGGGAGGACCACAAAACATAAAAGCGTTTCCACCAACATTTCTCACATAATTAATTTTAGCAGACACAAAAAGATCCCACCTTGTCTAGTGTACTTCGTTTCGTCAACATTTGGAATGTTTACCGGAAATGTTTCTGTTTCCATCAGGCCGGTCATTACATTTTCTATCCGATATGTATTTTTCTCGCGTAAAAAGGTTGGATGGAAAACTGGTTAAATACAGTCTTAGAATGAAAAGTCTCATTTTATGTTTATTAAACATAAACAAGTGTTAAATAAACCATATGAAAACATCATATAGCCTACACAGTACAAACACAATATGTGACAGACTTCTTAGGCTTATATATCACACAATGTCTGGATGCAATATTCTACCAAGGAATTCTCTACACTGAAATCTGTTACTCTCGTTATTCCAAATGCATCTGTGGATCTTCTCTACTGACAATGAAAATTCAACTCTGTCTTTAATACAGGGTTTGATCTAAACGTCAGAATCTATCGAGTGGAATGGTTACTTTCTATGTTATAGAGTGGAATGATTTTTCTGCTGGTGTATCCTGAGGTATCTCCTCTCTGAGAACCTCTTCCCGCAGTGCGTACAGGCGAATGGCCTCTCTCCCGTGTGGACCTTCAGGTGCATCTTCAGGTGGTCCTGGCGGGAGAACCTCTTCTCACACTGCGTACAGCTGTAGGGTTTCTCCCCTGTGTGGACCCTCTGGTGCTTTTTCAGGTCGCCAGCCTGGGCAAAGCGCATATGACACTGGGTACAATTAAAGGGTTTCACCCCTGTGTGGATCCTCTGGTGGATCTCCACTTTTTTGGGGCAGCTGAAGCCTTTGTTACAGAACATACAAAGAAACCGTTTCTCTTTACTATTGCCTGATGTGGCTCCTCCTTCCTGAGCCTGGGCTCGAGCTGTGTAGTTTGAGTTCAATACCTGATTGAAAAGGACGTGGCCGTGTGAATCGGAAGGCCCCATCGACATGGACACTGGGTCGCGATCCCTGAGCGTGTGTAAAGGGGAGAGGGTATGGACATTTGGATTTGTCTCTAAGCTTCCCCTGTAATCTAAGAAATATGTGTCCTGTGAGTGTCTGTCTCCTAGGTGACTATCTGCATTCCATGTGGGAGGAGCGTCACCCTCCACTTTCACAGTCACCTCATCTATCACTATAACCTCCCCTTTCTCATCTTGGCACCCTTCAGAGTATACACTACTACTGTACTGGTTCCAGTCCCCTCTAGACAGATCAGTCTGTTTCTCTAAACCCAAGGGCATGTTGCTAGAGTCCATCTCTGTAGCGTAAGAACAAGACGGATCATCACCGCCAGTGTCTAACACGTCACCATCACCATAGGAATTAACCGTCCTCTGGCTCTGGAGAAATACTGGCAAGTACTCTGAACCGGGAGCAGGACAGCCCAGTCTCCCCAGCCTCTCTGGGTCTGATCTGTGGTCAGATCCTGTGTGTAAGAGTCTGTGTGTTACAGTTAATGTCTTGGTGTCTGTCTGTGACTTGAGGACGGCGTTCGGCGTTCCACTGACCTCCGTGATACTGCGCTGGGTTCTGGGCTGCGCTGGGGCAGTGGTGGGGACCCCCGTGATTACAGGGGGCACTCCGGTCTGGATGTCTCTGCTGCGCTGTAGGTCATCCTTTCCATCAGACCTCTCCTGCTTAACCCCAGGACCTGTAGACTCTGCATCTGCAGACTGACACAAGAAGAGAAGAGGTTATTACCGGTACACGAGTTTAATTGGATAACAACGTTGTCGGGAAGTCTCACAAGCTCCCATATGGCATATAAATAAGGGTGTTCATGAATAGCTGAGGGGTTGCCATTCTGAAATAAACGGGTCACATTTGATGTAATTTTGATCTAATACTATTACACTAACCTCTATCACGATAACGTGCTGGGTTGAGGTTCCACTTCCCTCATCAACAGTGATTGGTTGGTCATCACTCCATGTCGTGTGTCCTGCTGGCTTCACAAAGCTCTTGTGGCCTCGAGTGAGATGTCCTTCACCTGCGAGAGTAAATAGGGGGGAAAAGAGGTGTTTAGGTTATGGACTGTCAATGCTCAACTATATACTGTACACTATTGACACATCTAGAATTTGCAAGGATGTAAAGTCACACTTAGCATATCTTCTTCATATACTATTGATAGATCTATTTATTATAATCCATGCCTCATATTGTATTCAATTAGTAAATCATAGGAAATGCATTAAACATGAATCTGGTTAGAATATGAGTGTCTTTGTGCAAGATAGCTAAGTAATCAGGGGATTTATTGCATACTATCCAAAAACTGACCATGATCCAATTCTAGTTAACCACATGTGTAGAATGGGAACGGGGCGACAGACACTGAGCTATATATGAAAGGCAACAGGCCGCGCTACTCGGCCTTCTGCAAAATGTACCTCTTGCCAATCCTCTGTAACGGTCGAGGATCTTGACACTACTGGGACGACTGGCGAGGACGCGCTCTCGTGCCACCTTCAGTTCCAGTAGTTGTAGTTTCCTTCGCAATCCCCTGTTTTCTTTTTGGCCTTGAGAAATTTCCAAACGAAACACTGCATAGTCGTCGTCTACGAGTTTACAGATCTCTGCCACGGCGGCGTTCGCTAGCACCTCCATGATGGAGGCTATTTGAGTGTGAAACACCATACAGTTAGCCATTGTTAGCAGCTAACTAGCATTACCTAGAAAACATATATCAAACAAGTCCTCTCTCCAACGCAATTAAATACTACGTGGGGTAAGTATGTGATGCTGTTCAGTTAAATTAGTCATATATTGAGTTCCATGGTGTTAATAAACGTCTAAATAAAACCGTGAACGTGGAAATTGTTCTTGGTCGTTTACTTCCGTTTACATGGATGGTTGGCGTCATAGTTCAAAGGGTATGCGCTGGTGACGCTCATGAAACCAGAGGTGCATTCAGTTGGCTTGCACGTTTTCACACGTTGCGGAAGGATTTGTTTACGTTTGCTCCCGTTTGGTGGTTGTATCAAGGTGTGGCTTGAAGCAATAAGAGAGGTACTGTATTGAAATTGCAGTGGCCATGCTGACAGTGTTCATCAACCCACCCTCACACGTCCACATTTACATTTACATTTAAGTCATTTAGCAGACGCTCTTATCCAGAGCGACTTACAAATTGGTGAATTCACCTTCTGACATCAGTGGAACAGCCACTTTACAATAGTGCATCTAAATCATTTAAGGGGGGGGGGTGAGAGGATTACTTTATCCTATCCTAGGTATTCCTTGAAGAGGTGGGGTTTCAGGTGTCTCCGGAAGGTGGTGATTGACTCCGCTGTCCTGGCGTCGTGAGGGAGTTTGTTCCACCATTGGGGGGCCAGAGCCGCGAACAGTTTTGACTGGGCTGAGCGGGAACTGTACTTCCTCAGTGGTAGGGAGGCGAGCAGGCCAGAGGTGGATGAACGCAGTGCCCTTGTTTGGGTGTAGGGCCTGATCAGAGCCTGGAGGTACTGTGGTGCCGTTCCCCTCACAGCTCCGTAGGCAAGCACCATGGTCTTGTAGCGGATGCGAGCTTCAACTGGAAGCCAGTGGAGAGAGCGGAGGAGCGGGGTGACGTGAGAGAACTTGGGAAGGTTGAACACCAGACGGGCTGCGGCGTTCTGGATGAGTTGTAGGGGTTTAATGGCACAGGCAGGGAGCCCAGCCAGCAGCGAGTTGCAGTAATACAGACGGGAGATGACAAGTGCCTGGATTAGGACCTGCGCCGCTTCCTGTGTGAGGCAGGGTCGTACTCTGCGGATGTTGTAGAGCATAAACCTACAGGAACGGGCCACCGCCTTGATGTTAGTTGAGAACGACAGGGTGTTGTCCAGGATCACGCCAAGGTTCTTAGCGCTCTGGGAGGAGGACACAATGGAGTTGTCAACCGTGATGGCGAGATCATGGAACGGGCCGTCCTTCCCCGGGAGGAAGAGCAGCTCCGTCTTGCCGAGGTTCAGCTTGAGGTGGTGATCCGTCATCCACACTGATATGTCTGCCAGACATGCAGAGATGCGATTCGCCACCTGGTCATCAGAAGGGGGAAAGGAGAAGATTAATTGTGTGTCGTCTGCATAGCAATGATAGGAGAGACCATGTGAGGTTATGACAGAGCCAAGTGACTTGGTGTATAGCGAGAATAGGAGAGGGCCTAGAACAGAGCCCTGGGGGACACCAGTGGTGAGAGCGTGTGGCGAGGAGACAGATTCTCGCCACGCCACCTGGTAGGAGCGACCTGTCAGGTAGGACGCAATCCAAGCGTGGGCCGCGCCGGAGATGCCCAACTCGGAGAGGGTGGAGAGGAGGATCTGATGGTTCACAGTATCGAAGGCAGCCGATAGGTCTAGAAGGATGAGAGCAGAGGAGAGAGAGTTAGCTTTAGCAGTGCGGAGTGCCTCCGTGATACAGAGAAGAGCAGTCTCAGTTGAATGACAATTCACAATTGGTCATTCAGTACAGCATCGTTTCCTTTCAACTGAATTATCCATCAAAATACTGAACGCAGCCCAATTTGAACCATGGTAGTAAATCGAGTTACCAAACCATGACGCATCTGCAAAAATTAATTATCATTCTGAAGACTAAGATGGCTAGTTTATGGCACTGTGTCTACATTTTAGCCAGCATTTTGTAAATTTTCACCCAAATTCGAATTACCGAAATGCGTTCAGATTAAATTCATACAATGTTACTTGAAAAAAACCGGGGACATCATATAAACTGGGACAGCTTAACCCTTAGATACCCAGACCCAGTTTTTCTTGCAAAAAAAAAATCATGAGTGATAGGGATATTCAAGGAAACACCAAATAACATATTTCTGTGGGGTTTGGTTTACATTACTTAATCTCCGATGTTACATATACAGTGGGGCAAAAAAGTATTTAGTCAGCCACCAATTGTGAAAGTTCTCCCACTTAAAAAGATGAGGCCTGTAATTTTCATTATAGGTACACTTAAACTATGACAGACAAAATGGGAGAAAAAAATCCATTTTATGTGATTTATGTGATTTTTAATGAATTTATTTGCAAATTATGGTGGAAAATAAGTATTTGGTCACCTACAAACAAGCAAGATTTCTGGCTCTTACAGACCTGTAACTTCTTCTTTAAGAGGCTCCTCTGTCCTCCACTCGTTACCTGTATTAATGGCACCTGTTTGAACTTGTTATCAGTATAAAAGACACCTGTCCACAACCTCAAACAGTCACACTCCAAACTCCACTATGGCCAAGACCAAAGAGCTGTCAAAGGACACCAGAAACAAAATTGTAGACCTGCACCAGGCTGGGAAGACTGAATCTGCAATAGGTAAGCAGCTTGGTTTGAAGAAATCAACTGTGGGAGCAATTATTAGGAAATGGAAGACATACAAGACTACTGATAATCTCCCTCGATCTGGGGCTCCACGCAAGATCTCACCCCGTGGGGTCAAAATGATCACAAGAACGGTGAGCAAAAATCCCAGAACCACACGGGGGGACCACCCCCCCTGGTGAGACAAAACCACGACTCGACAGTGAAGCACACTTTTTGCCAGTCCTGTCTGGTCCAGCGACGGTGGGTTAGTGCCCATATGCGACGTTGTTGCCGGTGATGTCTGTTGAGGTCCTGCCTTACAATAGGCCTACAAGCCCTCAGTCCAGCCTCTCTCAGCCTATTGCGGACAGTCTGAGCACTGATGGAGGGATTGTGCATTCCTGGTGTAACTCGGGCAGTTGTTACTGCCATCCTGTACCTGTCCCACAGGTGTGATGTTCGGCTGTACCGATCCTGTACAGGTGTGTTACAAGTGATCTGCTACTGCGAGGACGATCAACTGTCCGTCCTGTCTCCCTGTAGCGCTGTCTTAGGCATCTCACAGTACGAACATTGCAATGTATTGCCCTGGCCACATCTGCAGTCCTCATGCCTCCTTGCAGCATGCCTAAGACACGTTCACGCAGATGAGCAGGGACCCTGGGCATCTTTCTTTTGGTGTTTTTCAGAGTCAGTAGAAAGGCCTCTTTAGTGTCCTACGTTTTCATAACTGTGACCTTAATTACCTACTGTCTGTAAGATGTTATTGTCTTTACAACCGTTCCACAGATGGATGTTCATTAATTATTTATGGTTCATTGAACAAGCATGGGAAAGTGTTTAAACCTTTTACAATGAAGATCTGTGAAGTTATTCAGTTTTTTTATCTTTGAAAGACAGGGTCCTGAAAAAGGGACGTTTCTTTTTTGCTTGAGTTTAGTTTGCACTTGAAGGGCCTTTCCTTGGTGTGAACGGCCTCTTCACATGCTTCTCTGAGGCGAAGTGCTTCCCACACGTACGGCTGGTATGGCTTGTCTGTCCTAATACTTGGCATCCCACGTTATGTGGTAGAAGCAGGAGCCAGTCTTTGAGCTCCCTCGAACTCTAACCATTGTTATTGGGATTGTGTGATGGGAATTGTTCTTCTGCTTTTATCCAACCCTCTGATTTACACACATACATACAAACACACATTAGGTTGTAGAGGCTGGAGCAGAGAGCAGCTGCAGTGCACCGTCCAATGAGCAGTTTAGGGGGTTAAGTTCCTTGTTCAAGGGAACATCAGTGGTAGGTGGTACTTGAGATATTGACACCAGCAACCCTCCGGTTGCCGGCTCACTCCCCGCCAGATGTGCTCTGTGTGGTTCGGTCCCGGTTCTGACTCGGGAAGGAAGAGTGATGGCTCCTGATCTATGGTCGTGATCCGGAGCAAGTCTTTGTGACCAGCCGTCTCAGAGGTCCACTCTCTCTCACCAGTAACAATGGATATCAGCAGGTCTTCATGGACTGCAGACTGCAAACAAAGATTTTGCAGAAAAGCATAAGGGTTTATTACATTTGCATTTTAGTAATTTAGCAGATGCTCTGATTCAGAACAACATACATGAGCGACTAGGGTTTAGTGCCTTGCTCATGGGCACATCAACAGGTTTTTCCACCTTGTCATGCTCGGGTATTCAAACCAGCGACCTTTCGGTTAATGGCCCAACGCTCTTAACCGCTAGGATACCTGAAAAAAAAACGATTCGCTGTACACACAGAAACATTACATCATATTATAACATGTTAATCACAGTCATGCTCATGTCTGACAGTGTGATTCAAGTACCTAACAATATGGAGCCATTGGAGTTTATTATAAAAAACAGCAATATGTGTTTTCAAGAATTATTACATACAAACACGTTTGGTACATTTCATGTAGGCCTTACAATAGAACGAAAACAAGATGCAAAAAATCAGGCAATGTTGTAGAATAACTTTGGTTGTTTAATCATGTAATCAGCGCTTAATTTGTAAATCGGGAGGTGCCAGAACAAAAAATATGCAGGAGAGGTGGATGACCTGGGGAGCTCGGAGTTACCGGAACGCATTAAACACTAACTGGGGGAAGTATGTGATGTTGTTCAGTTAAATTAGTCATATTTTGAGTTCCAGGGTGTTAATAAAAGTCTAAATATCAATAAAAACGCTAACGTGGAAATAGTTCTTTGTCACAGTTCACTTCCATTTACACAATGGGTGTGGTTCAATGAAAAATGTACTCGAGCTGTTCTTGGAAATAAGTTACTGCTTATTATAATACAATTCAAATCTCCTATGATCACTGTCTTTAAAGCTGAGAGAAGACTTATTTAGAAAGAACAGTGTGTTAGCAACTCCTAAAAATATGTATTAATGAGGGGTATGTGGTTAATAAGTACCCTCTAACCCCAAGACACTAGACATGACAACAATATTGATTCAACTAAAGAATAGTTCACAGCCATACCCTGCGTACATCTCAAGCCACACTGCTACGATTTCTCCCCGTTGTGGACACTCCTATGTCTGATAAGGCTAGTCAAGAAGGAGAAGCTCTTGTAACATAGTTTGCACTTGAAGGGCTTGTCCTTGGTGTGAACGGCCTGGTGCCTCTTCACATAGTTCGCATGAGCGAAGCGCTTCTGACAGGTGGGGCAGGCGTACGTTTTGCCGGCGTCTGTCCTAACGCTTGGCCTCACACGTTGTGACCCAATGACACCAGAGGTAGAAGCAGGAGACACCACCCTCAGGTGGTTAGTCTTTGAGCTCCCACCTTGACCTCTAGCCATTGTTTGGGTGTTGTTGGGATTGTGTGCTGTGCTACAGGCTAGGTACCGCTCGTGGTGAACGCCCATCCTGACCCTGTCTATATTCGTGGGGTAACCATGAGGTAACTGAGGAAGGCTAGAGCCAGGCTTCCTATGAACCCAGTCACCAGGCATTAGGCGAGATCCTGAAGAGGAAGACAGACTTCCTGTTAGACTCCCACCAGGGGCATCTCCCACTACTCTCTGTGAAGGCTGAAGCCCTGGGTGACCTGCTCTGTTCATCATGGATACTGTGGTATTTGTATCATAGGAACAGGAGGGTCTATCTCTATCAGCCCCAGGCCCTGCTTCATCCCTGCACTGAGACTGTGAAGAGAAGGGTCTGGGCTGCAGACTGGATCCCTCACTGGAGCCTCTGTCTCTCTGATGACCACCAGGACCGTTGCTGTTCAGTCCACCTGTCCACTGGTTGTGTTCTATGTAGTGGTTGTGGTGGAGTCTCAGTCCCCCGCGGTTGGGTCCTGGTTCCGACTCGGGAAGGAAGAGTGACGGCTCTTGATCCAGGGTCCTGATCCGGGACCAGGGTTTGTGACCAGCAGCTTCAGAGGTCCAGTCTCTCCCGCCAGCAACACCGTGTATCAGTTGGTCTTCATGGACTGCAGACTGCAAATAAAGATTGTACAGAAAAGCATCAAGGTTTATATGAGAAACTCTTTGCTGTACAAACAGAAGCATATTATAAAATGTTAACCACAGTCAAGCCAATCTATAACATTGTGATTCAAGTACCTAACTCTATGGCGGCACTGCAATTTATTATATAAAAACAATGCTCTATACAGTGCATTTGGAATGTATTCAGGCCCCTTAACCTTTTCCACATTTTGTTACGTTACAGCCTTATTCTAAAATGTATGACGTTTTTTTTTCTTCCTCATTAATCTCACACAAACCCCATAATGACAAAGCAAAAACAGTTATAAAAAAACATGACTGAAATATAACCCTTTACTCAGTACTTAGTTGAAGCACCTTTGGCAGCGATTACAGCCTCGAGTCTTCCTGGGTATGATGCTTCAAGCTTGGCACACCTATATTTGGGAGTTTCTCCCATTCTTCTCTGCAGATCCTCTCACACTCTGTCAGAATGGATGGGGAGCGTTGTTGCACAGCTATTCTCAGGTCTCTCCAGATATGTTCAATCGGGATCAAGTACGGGCTCTGGCTGGGTCACTCAAGGACATTCAGAGACTAATCAGGAAGGAGAAGCTCTTGTAACATAATTTGCACTTGAAGGGCTTCTCCTTGGTGTGAACGGCCTGGTTCCTCTTCACATAGTACGCTTCAGCGAAGCGTTTCTGACAGGTGGGGCAGGCGTACATGTGGACGAAGCAACTCCTGCGTTGTCTTGGCTGTGTGCTTAGTGTCATTGTCATGTTGGAAGGTGAACCTTCGCCCCAGTCTAAGGTCCTGAGCGCTCTGGAGCAGGATTTCATCAAGGAGCTCTGTGTACTTTGCTCCATTCGTCTTTCCCTCGATCCTGACTACTCTCCCAGTCCCTGCCACTGAAAAGCATTCCCACCGCATGATGTTGCCACCACCATGCTTCATCGTAGGGATGGTGTCAGATTTCTGCAAGACATGACACTTGGCATTCAGGCCAAAGAGTTCAATCTTGGTTTCATCAGACCAGAGAATCTTGTTTCTCATTGCTGAGAGTCCTTTAGGTGCCTTTTGGCAAACGCCAAGCGGGCTGTCATGTGCCTTTTACTGAGGAGCGGCTTCCGTCTAGCCACTACTGTAACGGCCTGATTGGTGGAGTGCTGCAGAGATAGCTGTCCTTCTGGAAGGTTCTCCCATCTCCACAGATGAACTCTGGAGCTCTCTGAGTGACCATTGGGTTCTTGGTCACCTCCCTGACCAAGGCCCTTCTCCCCCGATTTCTCAGTTTGGCCAGGCGGCCAGCTCTAGGAAGAGTCTTGGTGGTTCCAAACTTCTTCCATTTAAGAATGATAGAGGCCACTGTGTTCTTGGGGACAATTCCTTCGACCTCATGGCTTGGTTCTTGCACTGACATGCACTGTCAACTGTGGGACCTTATATAGACAGGCATGTGCCTTTCCAAATCATGTCCAATCAATTGAATTTACCACATGTGGACTCCAGTCAAGTTGTAGAAACAGCTCAAGGATGATCAATGGAAACAGGATGCACCTGAGCTCAATTTCGAGACTAATAGCAAAGGGTCTGAATACTTATGTAAATAAGGTCATTTTTGGAATATATTTTTTGTAAATGTGCAAATATGACTAGGGGTATTGTGTGTAGATTGATAAAGGAAAAAACCAACTTAATCAATTTTAGAATACGGCTGTAACGTAACAAAATGTGGAAAAAGTCTGAATACTTTCTGAATGCACTGTATGTGTTGATTCAAGAAAGAACTATAATGTTTTGGTTCGACTGAGATGAGAAACTTTTTTTAATTTTTTAATTTTTTTTTACAAATCAGTCAGCACACAGTCGATTTAGTTTTTAATTTCAACGAAACTGTCATACACTTACATACGGGACTTACACACAGCTTCACTACTTCATAAATCATTTTTTAGAATACTTTGGAAAAGTTCAACATTACATACACCTTCATGTCAAGTAAACATGAACTAAGGCACTATCTTTATCTCACTATAAAGCACCAGCATCAACCTAAAGGGACATAGTTGTCACTTCATCAGTGAAGCATTTTTACAGACACAATCACACCAACCATCACCTTATCATTCTAATTCTTTCCTCAGTTCACCTCATCCAGTTCCCTACAACATTCAAAACCAACAGAATTAACTACCAACAAACTATACTGAACAAAAATATTTAAAAAAAATGTAAAGTGTTGGTCCCGTGTTTCATGTGCTGAAATAAAATATCCCGGAAATGTTCCATACGCACAAAAAGCTTATTTTTCTTAAATGTTGTGCACAAATTTGTCTAAATCCCTGTCAGTGAGCATTCCTCATTTGCCAACATAATCCACCTGACATGTGTAGCATATCAAGAAGCTGATTAAACAGCATGATCATTACACAGGTGCACCTTTTGCTGGGGACAATAAAGGCCACTCTAAAATGTGCAGTTTTGTCTCAACACAAAGCCACAGATATCTCAAGTTTTGAGGGAGAGCGTACAATTGGCATGCTGAGTGCAGGAATGTACACCAGAGCTGTTACCAGAGAACTGAATGTTCATTTCTCTACCATAAGCCGCTTCCAATGTTGTTTTAGAGAATTTGGCTGTATCCAACTGGCCTTAACCACAGACCACGTGTAACCCTTCACCTGCAGGATCATCTGAGACTCGCCACCCGGACAGCTGATGAAACAGAGTATTTATGTCTGTAATAAAGCCCTTTTGAGGGGATAAACTCATTCTGATTGGCTGGGCCTGGCTCCCCAGAGGATTGGCCTGGCTCACCAGTGGGAGGCCTATGCCCTCCCAGGCCCACCCATGGCTGCATGTTGATTTGTATTCAAATTTTTGTTTCTGGTTGTGGTTAATAGTGTTGTTCCCCAGCCCAGAGTTGAGGACACAGTCCCATCCACTGACCTCCATTATGTCACCTCTCGTCCTGGCCTGCTCAGTGATGTTGTCCCCCGGGCTCTTGGCTGCACACGTCTGGGTCTGGGAATCCAAGATGGCTTCCCAGTCTCCTCTGTTTGCTTCCAGCCAACCACCTGCAGGAAGAGGTTACTGTCCAGACTTAACAAACATGACACATGGATGGATTTTTAGACATGGATTTTTAGTGTGTTATTTGTCTGGTGATGTCTGACTTATGTTGATATACACTGAGTGTACAAAACATTAGGAACACCTTCCTAATATTGAGTGGCACCCCCATTTCCCTTCAGAACAGCCACAATTCGTTGGGGTATGGACTCTACAAAGTGCTGAAAGCGTTCCACAGGCCCATGTTGACGCCAATGCTTTCCACAGTTGTGTTAAGTTGGCTGGATGTCCTGTGGGTGGTAGACCATTCTTGATACACTCAGGAAACCGGTGAGCGTGAAAAACCCAGCAGCGTTGCAGTTCTTGACACACTCAAACCGGCGCGCATGGCACCTACTACCATAATCTGTTCAAAGGCACTTCAATATTTTGTCTTACCCACCAACACATATACACAATCCATGTCTCAATTGTTGCAAGGCTTAAAGATCCTTCTTTAACCTGTCTCCTCCCTTTGTCTACATGGATTAAAATGGATTTAACAGGTGACATCAATAAGTGATCATAGCTTTCACCTGGTCAGTCTATATCATGGAAAGAGCAGGTGTCCCTAATGTTTTGTACACTCAGTGTACATATTTTTTGTGTGTATTTTATACAAATTGTATTGATATTGTTTAATAAATGAAGTATTCATATTGTTTCATATGTGTTAATTACAAAAATAATAGCCAGGTGCATCCCTATTCCCATTGAAGATTATTACAGTATGTAGGCTATATGTATTTATCTCTTACTTTGCTCCCCCATCTTTAGTCCACTCAGCAGATCAATACTCTCTGGTCCGTCTTCTATTGTCTCCTCTTTGACTAGCAGCAGATCAGGCTTCCCATCCTCCATGTCTACTGACTGTAAGAGATACAGAGTGAGAGGATGTTGGATCAAGAAATCTGATATGAGCACCTTGCTATGGAGCATCTTCTGATTGGGCAATGAGGGACTGATATGAGTACTATGCAAACATGTTAATTAATTTGATTACTTGACACTCTTTAAAGGGATAGTTCATGATATGAGCAATTATCTACTTCCCCAGAGTCAGATTAAATTGTGGATACAATTTTTTCGTCTCTGGGTCCAGTGTGCAGAAAGTTAGAGGCAATTTTGCGAGCCAGCGCAAACCAGCTTAGCGCAAAGACTGGAAGACTTCAGGTACAGCTAGCATGTAACTTTACAGAGTGTGAAGTAATCACATGAAACTAATAATTCAAAGGCATCGTCCTACAATTACAACAAAATTAATCAAGACCTGGGCCCTGAGTCTCAGAGTATGAGTGCTAATCTAGGACCTTTCCAAATAGAAAAGGCAAAACTGCTCCTAGATTAGCAAACCTACTCTGACACATTTTGTGGATATGGGTCCTGACCTAATACCATTCAGACAGTAGTTTACAGTGGGCTCACCTCAGTGAGACTGTGTGTGGTCCTGTGCTGCTCAGATGGTTCCTCTGTGGGTTCAAGAGGTGAAGTCTGGTTGTCCTCCATGACCATGGTCCCCTCAGGGTTCCCCAGACCCTCCTCATATCCCTCCTCCTTCACCAGCACCACTTCTGGACCCTCCTCCTGGAAGAGAGAGGTGATGCAGATTACACAGACATATACTCCCTCAGGTACATATACGCACACGATAATAAAC
This sequence comes from Oncorhynchus masou masou, assembly GCF_036934945.1. NCBI lineage: Eukaryota > Metazoa > Chordata > Actinopteri > Salmoniformes > Salmonidae > Oncorhynchus > Oncorhynchus masou. The sequence continues at coordinate 10,258,572 of NC_088231.1, read as the reverse complement.
ACACTTTCAACATGGAGTGTTGAGTCCTATACTGTAATCACTGAATGACTTCATTGTTGTTAAACCCATTTTGGCGCACATAAATATATGATGTAAAGGTAAAGAAAACAAGTCAGCTATGATAAGTCAAAAGTCAGACAAACCTGACTAAACTATTTTGATGTGTACAGTTGGTGTTTGTTAGTGTGTGGGTATGTGTAGCTATATTTAGTAAGTGTATATAGATGCTAACTGAAGATAGTCTCAATGAAAGTCTTAGAATGAAAAGTCACATTTTGTGTTTATTAAACATAAACAAGTGTTAAATACACCATATGAAAACCACACAGACATCAACAAAAAATCTGCATTAACTTGATAAACTGCATTCATTCACGTGTCTTGGGGGTTATTGAATTATTGAACGGAAGCAATGAAATAGGCATTTATGAACATCATATTGCCTACATAGTACAAACACAATATGTAACCAACTTTTTAGGCATATATATCACACAATGTACGAATGAAATATTCTACCCAGGAATATTCAACACTGAAATCTGTTACTCTCATTATTCATCTGTGGATCTTTTCTGCTGACAACAATGACAATTCATCTTTGTCTTTAATGCAGGGTTTGATCTAAAAGTCAGAAGCTATCGAGTGGAATTTTTAATTCCTATGTTATAGAGTGGAATGTTTTTTCTGCTGGTGCATCCTGAGGTAGCTCCTCTCTGAGAACCTCTTCCTGCAGTGCGTACAGGCGAAGGGCCTCTCTCCCGTGTGGACCCTCTGATGCCTCTTCAGGTCACCAGCCTGGGCGAAGCACATGTGACACTGGGTACAGCTGAATGGTTTCTCCCCTGTGTGGACCCTCTGGTGCCTCTTCAGTGTGCCAGCTTGGGCGAAGCGCATGTGACACTGGGTACAGCTGAAGGGTTTTACCCCTGTGTGGATCCTCTGGTGAACCTCCACTTTCTGGAGGCAGCTGAAGCCTTTGTTACAGAACATGCAGAGAAACCGTTTCTCTTTACTATTGCCTGATGTGGCTCCCCCTCCCTGAGTCTGGGCTCTAGCCCTGTCGTTTGAGTTCAATACCTGATCAAAAAGGACACGGCCATGTGAATCGGAGGGTGCCATTGACGTAGACACTGGGTCACGATCCCTGAACACATGTAAAGGGGAGTGGGTTGCGAAATTTAGATTGGTCTCTAAGCTTTCCCTGTAGTCTAAGAAGCCAATAGTGTTGCCCTGCGAGTGTCCTTCTCCTAACTGAGTCTCGTCTGCATTCCATGTCAGAGGAACGTCGCCCTCCACTTTCACAGTCACCTCATCTACGACCAGACCCTCCCCTTTCTTATCTAGGGACCCTTCAGAGTACACACTACTACTGTACCGGTTCCAGTCCCCTCTAGACAGATCAGTGTGTAACTCTAAGCCCACAGGCATGTCACTAGGTATCATCTCTGTCCCTGTAGTGTATGAACAGGATGGATCATAGACAGTATATAACGAGCCACTTGGGTCCTGATGGGACAGAACCGGCCTCGGGCTCGAGTTACCATAAAGTAAATGCTCTGAGCGGGGAGCAGGAGGACAGCCCAGTCGACCCAGTCCCGTTAAAGTCTCGATGTCTGTTTTTGACTTGAGGACGACGTTCGGCGTTCCACTAACCTCCGGCGTTCCACTGATCGCCGTGATGCTGCGTTGGGTCCTGGGCTGCGCTGGGGCGGTGGTGGGGTTCTCTGTAGCTACAGGGGGCAATTCAGCCGCTCCCGTCTGAATGTCTCTGCTGTGCCGTGGGTCCTCTTCTCCTTCAGATCTCTCCTGCTTGACTCCAGGACCTGCAGCCTCTGCATCTGCAGACTGACACAAGAGAAAGTAGTTTGTTACCAGTACATGAGTTGAATTGGATAACAATGTCGTAGGGAAGTCTCACAAGCTCCCCTATGGCAAGTGAATAGCTGAGGGGAGCCTTTCTGAAATAAACAAACCACACTTGATTTACAAAGTAACTGTAATCTTTTATGCAACACTATTACACTAACCTCTATCACAATAACATGCTGGGTTGAGGTTCCACTCCCCTCATCAACAGTGATTGGTTGGTCATCTCTCCATGTATTGTGTCCCGCTGGCTTCACAAAGTTCCTGTGACCTCCAGTGAGATGTCCTTCACCTGAGAGAGTTATTGGGGGTTATAAACTGGATGGTTCGATCCCTGAATCTTGATTGGCTGACAGCCATGGCATATCAGACCGTTTACCACAGGTATGGCAAAACATGTATTTTTACTGCTCTAATTACATTGGTAACCAGTTTATAATAGCAATATGGCACCTCTGGGGTTTGTGGTATATGGCCAATATACCACGGCTAAGGGTTGTATCCAGGCACTCCGTGTTGCATTGTGCATAAGAACAGCCCTTAGAGCCATGGTATATTACCACATCATCTTAGGTTAGGCTAGCCTAGTGGTTAGGGCGTTGGACTAGTAACGAAAAGGTTGCAAGTTCAAATCCCCGAGTTCACAAAGTACAAATCTGTCTTTCTGCCCCAGAACAGGTAGTTAACCCACTGTTCCTAGGCCGTCATTGAAAATAATAATTTGTTCTTAACTGACTTGCCTAGTTAAATAAATATCAAATAATCATTAAAGTGGTTAGGTTAGCTACTGGCAATGCTCAACGGTATATTATACATTATTGACACGGTCTAGAATTGGCATGGATGTAAGGTAACAATTTTCATGTATTGATATACTATTTATAGATTGATTGTGTTCCATGCATCCCTTAGCCGTGGTATATTGGCCATATACCACAAACCCCAGAGATTCCATATTGCTTGTTTTTATTGAGTAAATAATAGGAGATGCTGGTTAGAATATAATATTGTGTTTTTGTACAAGATAGCCAAGCAATCAGGGGAATTATTGCATACTATCCAAAAACTGACCAAGACCCAATTCTGGTTATCACATCTAAAGTTACACATGTGCAGTGCGGAGACAGGTCGCGCATCTCGGCCTTCTTCTAAATGTACCTTTTGCCATTCCTCTGTATCGGTCGAGGATCTTGACACTACTGGGACGACTGGCGAGGACGCGATCTCGCGTTGTCCTCTCTGCGCGCTCCCGTGCCACCTTCAGTTCTATTAACTGTAGTTTCCTCCGCAATCCCCTGCTTTCTTTCTGGCTTTGAGAGATTTCTAAACGAAACACTGCATAGTCGTCGTCTACGAGTTTACAGATCTCTGCCACGGCTGCATTCGCTAGCACCTCCATGATGGAGGCTATTTGAGTGTGAAAAACCATACAGTTAGCCATTGTTAACAGCTAACGTTACAAGCTAGGTTGCGTTACCTAGATAACATCTATAAGCCAAGTCCTGTCTCCAACGCAAATGAAAGACTACCTGGGACAAGTATGTGATACTGTGCAGTTAAATGAGTCACAGTTTGAGTTTCATTGTGTTAATGAATCTAACAAAAACGCTAACGTGAAAATTGTTCTTGTTCAAAGCTTACTTCCGTTTACTTTTTCTTCCGTGAGGTTTTATGGCGAACGACGGGCAAATGGTGTGTTGCCGCCACCAACTGGTCGGAGGTGGGAAAAAAATCAAATGTGAATTCAATTTTGGTGAAGGGAAATGTTTTTATCCGTTATTTTACAAGGTAAGTTGACTGAGAACACGTTCTCATTTACAGCAACGACCTGGGGAATAATTACAGGGGAGAGGAGTGGAGATGAATGAGCTAGTTGTAAACTGGGGATTATTAGGCGACCGTGATGGTTTGAGGGTCAGATTGGGAATTTGGCCAGGACACTGGGGTTAACACTCCGACTCGTACAATAAGTGCCATGGGATCTTTAACGACCTCAGGGAGTCAGGACACTCGTTTTATGTCCCATCTGAAAGACGGCAGCCTACACAGTGTCCCCAATCACTGCCCTGGGGTATTGGGATATTTTTTAGACCAGAGGAAAGAGTGCCTCCTACTGGCCCTCCAACACCACTTCCAGCAGCATCTGGTCTCCCATCCAGGGACTGACCAGGACCAACCCTGTTTAGCTTCAGAACAAGCCAGCAGTGGTATGTAGGGTGGTATGCTGCTGGCTTAGAAAATAACATTATGTAAAACATTTCCAAAAACGGCATTCCTATTTCCTTCAGTCATGAAAAAATAAAGGCTCTGGGGCCTGAAAGGGTGGGACCGCATGAGACAGTACACCATGTAGATCCTCACAAAATATTTTAATCCCGGAAAGCGTTCAGTTGCAGAAATGATGTTGATCTTTCTTAACTTCTTTTCAACTTGTGCAGTGCTGTTTACTCCCATCACTATAAAAGACACAATCCACTTTCTTCACATGAATCATTCCTGGGTTCTGCTGCTGGTGATATGGCCTTCTCAGGCTGCAGTGTAGGCCTACCGGTATTCACCACCGGATACTCAACCTTTCTCCCCTTCTGACAGCCTCTGCATTGGAGACTCTTAAACATAAGGATCCAACCCTTTTTTTTTCAATTTTCGCCTAAAATGACATACCCAAATCTAACTGCCTGTAACTCAGGCCCTGAAGCAAGGATATGCATATTCTTAGTACCATTTGAAAGGAAAAAGATAATACAAAGAAAAAAAACAACCGTCCTTTTCTATTTTTTTGTACCATCATCTTTTAAATACAAGAGAAAGGCCATAATGTATTATTCCAGCCCAGTTGCAATTTAGATTTTGGCCACTAGATGGCAGCAGTGTATGTGAAAAGTTTTAGACTGATCATTGCATTTCTGTTCAAAATTTAGTATCAAAACTCCCCAAATGTGCCTCATTTGTTTATTAATAACTTTTCATGTTCAAAATTGGGCACTCTTCTTAAACAATAGCATGGCATTCTTTCACTATAATAGCTACTGTGAATTGAACAGTGCAGTTAGATTAACAAGAATGTAAGCTTTCTGCTAATATCAGATATGTCTATGTCCTGGGAAATTTTCTTTGCTCCTTGTCCATTCACTTCTACCTTACATGTGAAATCTCATTCGGCTTCTCACCTCTACAGACACTTCTTACATGTCCAAATATTTTACAGCAGGAACATTGTAAAGGACGATTTCTAAACACAGAAACCACGTTCAAGCAGGCTAGTATAACTAAATACTTCTGGGCACAGATTTTTGGAATTCTTCAGAATAAGAGTCCCTTTTTCTACATTTTATAAATGAATAATTACAGGTGAAAATGATGGAAAATGTGCACAATTGTTAATGCTTTATACTTATCATACAAATAATCATTACAAGTCTTTCTTTAAGAGGTTTTTTCTTTTAGCCAGGTTTTGCCTGTGCTTAGCTTTTGTCTGTGCTTTATCCCCCCCAAAAAATCTAAAATGACCCCTTGCCAATGACAAGCATACCCATAACATAATGCAGCCACCAACATGCTTGGAAATATTTAGAGTAGTACTCAGTGATGTGTGCATACTGAGTGTATTGATACACCATCCAAATTGTAACAACTTCACCATGCTCAAAGGGATGTTAAATGTCTGTTTTTTTAATCTTCCCATCTACCAATAGGTGCCCTTCTTTGTGAGGCATTGGAAAACCTCCCAGGTCCTCTCCTGTGTCTGCACCTCAGTTCCCCTGGGAAACCTGTAGCGGAGAGGGAAATGGACAGACAGGCGAGGCTAATCTGAGGGACAGTTCCAAGGGGTTAACCCCAGTGTCCTGGGCAAGAATTTAAATGAACACCATGCAAGAGGCTACATATAATTGCTGTGTGTCCTTTCCTCACTGAGTTGGTTCCCTCTTCCAGCAGTCAGGTTGGAGTCTCTTCTGCTCCTCTTCTGTTTGTTGGCTTCAATGGTGTACATCCTCCTCTCATCTTCGTCCTCAATATCACAAGGAAGCAATGGTGTGTCATGTTAATCACTCTATTATTGATCTACTGGTGTCATGTGACAAAATGTTTAAATTGTGTTGAAATGTAATTATAATTCCTCAAAGTTTACTGTAATTAAGCAATAAGGCAGTATATGGTATATGGCCAAGATACCAAGGTTAAGGGCTGTTCTAATGTACGGCGCAATGTGGAGTGCCTGGATACAGCCCTTAGCCGTGGTATATTGGCCAATTTATTTATTCATTTTTATTATTATTTTTTTCTTCTTGGGCCTCTATAACTATATCTATTGTTTGTTTTTGTTTTTTTGTGTGATTTGGATTAATCCCCTCTACCACACGGAACCCCACTAATCTACTGACAGAACGCAAGAAGTGGCTAATAACAGACCTCCATCCTATGCTAGCTTGCTACCGATGGCCTGGCTAGCTGTCTAAATCGCCGTGACCCCCAACCAACCTCTCTACTCACTGGACCCTTTTGATCACTCGACTAAGCATGCCTCTCATTAATGTCAATATGCCTTGTCCATTGCTGTTCTGGTTAGTGTTTATTGGCTTATTTCACTGTAGAGCCTCTAGTCATGCTCACTATACCTTATCCAACCTATTAGTTCCACCACCCACACATGCAATAACATCTCCTGGTTTCAATGATGTTTCTAGAGACAATATCTCTCTCTTCATCACTCAATACCTAGGTTTACCTCCACTGTATTCACATCCTACCATACCTTTGTCTGTACATTATACCTTGATGCTATTTTATCGCCCCCAGAAACCTCCTTCTACTCTCAGTTCCAGACGTTCTAGACGACCAATTCCTATTGCTTTTAGCCATACCCTTATTCTACTCCTCCTCTGTTCCTCTGGCGATGTAGAGGTGAATCCAGGCCCTGCAGTGCCTAGCTCCACTCCTATTCCCCAGGCGCTCTCTTTTGACGACTTCTGTAACGGTAACAGCCTTGGTTTCATGCATGTTAACATTAGAAGCCTCCTCCCTAACTTTGTTTTATTCACTGCTTTAGCACACTCTGCCAACCAGGATGTTCTAGCTGTGTCTGAATCCTGGCTTAGGAAGACCACCAAAAATTCTGAAATTTTAATCCCAAACTACAACATTTTCAGACATGATAGAACTGCCAAAGGGGGCGGTGTTGCAATCTACTGCAAAGATAGCCTGCAGAGTTCTGTCCTACTATCCAGGTCTGTACCCAAACAATTTGAACTTCTACTTTTAAAAATCCACCTCTCTAAAAACAAGTCTCTCACCGTTGCCGCCTGCTATTGACCACCCTCTGCCCCCAGCTGTGCTCTGGACACCATATGTGAACTGATTGCCCCCCATCTATCTTCAGAGCTCGTGCTGCTAGGCGACCTAAACTGGAACATGCTTAACGCCCTAGCCATCCTACAATCTAAGCGTGATGCCCTCAATCTCACACAAATTATAAATGAACCTACCAGGTACCACCTCAAAGCCGTAAACACATGCACCCTCATAGATATCATCCTAACCAACTTGCCCTCTAAATACACCTCTGCTGTCTTCAACCAAGATCTCAGCGATCACTGCCTCATTGCCTGCATCCGTAATGGGCCAGCGTTCAAACGGCCTCCACTCATCACTGTCAAATACTCCCTGAAACACTTCAGCGAGCAGGCCCTTCTAATCGACCTGGCCGGGGTATCCTGGAAGGATATTGATCTCATCCCCGTCAGTAGAGGATGCCTGCATATTTTTTTAAAATGCCTTCCTAACCATCTTAAATAAACATGCCCCTTTCAAGAAATTTAGAACCAGGAACAGATATAGCCCTTGGTTCTCCCCAGACCTGACTGCCCTTAACTAACACAAAAACATCCTATGGCATTATGGATTAGCATCGAACAGCCCCCGTGATATGCAGCTGTTCAGGGAAGCTAGAAACCATTATACACAGGCAGTTAGAAAAGCCAAGGCTAGCTTTTTCAGGCAGAAATTTGCTTCCTGCAACACTAACTCAAAAAAGTTCTGGGACACTGGAAAGTCCATGGATAATAAGAACACCTCCTCCCAGCTGCCCACTGCACTGAAGATAGGAAACACTGTCACCACTGATAAATCCACCATAATTGAGAATTTCAATAAGCATTTTTCTACGGCTGGCCATGCTTTCCACCTGGCTACTCCTACCCCGGTCAACAGCACTGCACTCCCCACAGCAACTCGCCCAAGCCTTCCCCATTTCTCCTTCTCCCAAATCCATTCAGCTGATGTTCTGAAAGAGCTGCGAAATCTGGACCCCTACAAATCAGCCGGGCTAGACAATCTGGACCCTTTCTTTCTAAAATTATCTGCTGAAATTGTTGCCACCCCTATTACTAGCCTGTTCAACCTCTCTTTCGTGTGTCTGAGATTCCCAAAGATTGGAAAGCAGCTGCGGTCATCCCCCTCTTCAAAGGGGGGGACACTCTTGACCCCGACTGCTACAGACCTATATCTATCCTACCATGCCTTTCTCAGGTCTTCGAAAGCCAAGTCAACAAACAGATTACCGACCATTTCGAATCTTACCATACCTTCTCTGCTATGCAATCTGGTTTCAGAGCTGGTCATGGGTGCACCTCAGCCACGCTCAAGGTCCTAAACGATATCTTAACCGCCATCGATAAGAAACATTACTGTGCAGCCGTATTCATTGATCTGGCCAAGGCTTTCGACTCTGTCAATCACCACATCCTCATCGGCAGACTCGACAGCCTTGGTTTCTCAAATGATTGCCTCGCCTGGTTCACCAACTACTTCTCTGATAGAGTTCAGTGTGTCAAATCGGAGGGTCTGCTGTCCGGACCTCTGGCAGTCTCTATGGGGGTGCCACAGGGTTCAATTCTTGGACCGACTCTCTTCTCTGTATACATCAATGAGGTCGCTCTTGCTGCTGGTGAGTCTCTGATCCACCTCTACGCAGACGACACCATTCTGTATACTTCTGGCCCTTCTTTGGACACTGTGTTAACAACCCTCCAGGCAAGCTCTTAAATACCAATTGCTCTTAAATACAAGTAAAACTAAATGCATGCTCTTCAACCGATCGCTACCTGCACCTGCCCGCCTGTCCAACATCACTACTCTGGACGGCTCTGACTTAGAATACGTGGACAACTACAAATACTTAGGTGTCTGGTTAGACTGTAAACTCTCCTTCCAGACCCACATCAAACATCTCCAATCCAAAGTTAAATCTAGAATTGGCTTCCTATTTCGCAACAAAGCATCCTTCACTCATGCTGCCAAACATGCCCTTGTAAAACTGACCATCCTACCAATCCTCGACTTTGGCGATGTCATTTACAAAATAGCCTCCAATACCCTACTCAACAAATTGGATGAAGTCTTATCACAGTGCAATCCGTTTTGTCACCAAAGCCCCATATACTACCCACCATTGCGACCTGTACGCTCTCGTTGGCTGGCCCTTGCTTCATACTCGTTGCCAAACCCACTGGCTCCATGTCATCTACAAGACCCTGCTAGGTAAAGTCCCCCCTTATCTCAGCTCGCTGGTTACCATAGCATCTCCCACATGTAGCACACGCTCCAGCAGGTATATCTCTCTAGTCACCCCCAAAACCAATTCTTTCGTTGGCCGCCTCTCCTTCCAGTTCTCTGCTGCCAATGACTGGAACGAACTACAAAATCTCTGAAACTGGAAACACTTATCTCCCTCACTAGCTTTAAGCACCAACTGTCAGAGCAGCTCACATATTACTGCACCTGTACATAGCCCACCTATAATTTAGCCCAAACAACTACCTCTTTCCCTACTGTATTTAATTAATTTATTTATTTTGCTCCTTTGCACCCCATTATTTTTATTTCTACTTTGCACATTCTTCCATTGCAAATCTACCATTCCTGTGTTTTACTTGCTATATTGTATTTACTTTGCCACCATGGCCTGTTTTTGCCTTTACCTCCCTTATCTCACCTCATCTGCTCACATCGTATATAGTCTTGTTTATACTGTATTATTGACTGTATTTTTGTTTTACTCCATGTGTAACTCTGTGTCGTTGTATGTGTCGAACTGCTTTGCTTTATCTTGGCCAGGTCGCAATTGTAAATGAGAACTTGTTCTCAACTTGCCTACCTGGTTAAATAAAGGTGAAATAAAATAAAATAAATAAATAAAATATACCACAAACCCCAGAGGTGACTTATTGCTATTATAAACTGGTTACCAACATAATTAGAGCAGTCAAAATAAATGTTTTGTCATACCCGTGATATACTTACGGTCTGATATACCACGGCTGTCAGCCAATCAGCATTTAGGGCTCGAACCATCCAGTTTATAATATACAATAAACTAGTGTTTTTCCGACCTTGTAGCTGTCATTATATGGGTACGTTATGATTTGCATTGTTAATGACAATCTATTATTGATCTAGCACATGTGACAACATGTTTAAAATCAATATTTACTGTTAAAATACAGTAAACAAGTGTTTTTCCAATCTTGGAGCTGGCACAGTATGGGCATGTTATGCTTTGCCATGTTAATAACAATGGATTATTGCTCTACTAGTGGCACACATCCCCCCAAAAAATCTACCAGCTATTTTTACAGGTTCATTTTTTTTTGTTACATAGGGTTCATCACAGTTCACTGTAATATAACTAATTTTAAAAAATGTGGGGATAGAGCAAGAACATTTAGTTACTATTTACTATTTATAATCTCTCTTTAATGTGAAGCTGTGTGTGTCTCTACAGTGCCTTGCGAAAGTATTCGGCCCCCTTGTCGCTTGGGGTATGTCTCTATCAGTTTTGCACATCGAGAGACTGACATTTTTTCCCATTCCTCCTTGCAAAACAGCTCGAGCTCAGTGAGGTTGGATGGAGAGCATTTGTGAACAGCAGTTTTCAGTTCTTTCCACAGACTCTCGATTGGATTCAGGTCTGGACTTTGACTTGGCCATTCTAACACCTGGATATGTTTATTTTTGAACCATTCCATTGTAGATTTTGCTTTATGTTTTGGATCATTGTCTTGTTGGAAGACAAATCTCCGTCCCAGTCTCAGGTCTTTTGCAGACTCCATCAGGTTTTCTTCCAGAATGGTCCTGTATTTGGCTCCATCCATCTTCCCATCAATTTTAACCATCTTCCCTGTCCCTGCTGAAGAAAAGCAGGCCCAAACCATGATGCTGCCACCACCATGTTTGACAGTGGGTATGGTGTGTTCAGGGTGATGAGCTGTGTTGCTTTTACGCCAAACATAACGTTTTGCATTGTTGCCAAAAAGTTCAATTTTGGTTTCATCTGACCAGAGCACCTTCTTCCACATGTTTGGTGTGTCTCCCAGGTGGCTTGTGGCAAACTTTAAACGACACTTTTTATGGATATCTTTAAGAAATGGCTTTCTTCTTGCCACTCTTCCATAAAGGCCAGATTTGTGCAATATACGACTGATTGTTGTCCTATGGACAGAGTCTCCCACCTCAGCTGTAGATCTCTGCAGTTCATCCAGAGTGATCATGGGCCTCTTGGCTGCATCTCTGATCAGTCTTCTCCTTGCATGAGCTGAAGGTTTAGAGGGACGGCCAGGACTTGGTAGATTTGCAGTGGTCTGATACTCCTTCCATGTCAATATTATCGCTTGCACAGTGCTCCTTGGGATGTTTAAAGCTTGGGAAATCTTTTTGTATCCAAATCCGGCTTTAAACTTCTTCACAACAGTATCTCGGACCTGCCTGGTGTGTTCCTTGTTCTTCATGATGCTCTCTGCGCTTTTAACGGACCTCTGAGACTATCACAGTGCAGGTGCATTTATACGGAGACTTGATTACACACAGGTGGATTGTATTTATCATCATTAGTCATTTAGGTCAACATTGGATCATTCAGAGATCCTCACTGAACTTCTGGAGAGAGTTTGCTGCACTGAAAGTAAAGGGGCTGAATAATTTTGCACGCCCAATTTTTCAGTTTTTTTATTTGTTAAAAAAGTTTGAAATATCCAATAAATGTCGTTCAACTTCATGATTGTGTCCCACTTGTTGTTGATTCTTCACAAAAAAATACAGTTTTATATCTTTATGTTTGAAGCCTGAAATGTGGCAAAAGGTCGCAAAGGGGGCCGAATACTTTTGCAAGGCACTGTATGTACTGTGTTTTTCTGTCATGACTGTAAACGCATCTTTCTTTAATAATTGAACATTTGCTCAACAGCACCACCATTATGCTACTGCAGCCTCTCTCTACCTGTGATATCAAAGTCTTTTTTTATAAGGCGAAAAAATGAAATGAAAGACTTTGTATCACTTAGATTCTGGCAGATTGAATATACAAACTGTTTGCTTTGAATGATTTGAAGTTATCGTCTCTATCTGTGCATGAGCCTGCATCTGCCTCGGAGTGACAATTTCATGAATCCTGGTTACAGGTCAAGCTATTGTGTTATTCTAATAAAGGATTTGGAAACTAGAAGTGCTCCTGGGTATAATGGACCCCCCCCTTTTACTGCAACACAATGTACAGTAAATTATTTTAATGCGCAATATATGTGCCCATTATGAAAAAACTATTGGATTTAAGCTGATTAGCCACTGTTTTAGGGCAGCAAAAATGAGCAGTGACGCTGCTGGGGCTATAAACTCTGGGGATTTGAAAAGTACAAGTGCTCCTGAGTAGAAAGGACCCCCCTTTTACTCAGACACAATGCATAGTAAATTGTGTATGGTGCAATATCTACAGTGCATTCAGGAAGTATTCAGACCCCATTTTTTTCCACTCATTTTGTTACGTTTCAACCTTATACTAAAATTGATTAAAAAATAAAATAAAATCATCAATCTACAGGCAATACCCCATAATGACAAAGCGAAAACAGGTTTTTAGAAATGTTTGCAAAAAAAACATACCTATTTAAATAAGTATTCAGACCTTTTGCTATGAGACTCGAAATTGTGCTCAGGTGCATCCTGTTTCCATTCATCATCCTTGAGATGTTTTCTATAACTTGATTGGAGTCCACCTGCAGTAAATTCAATTGATTGGACATGATTTGGAAAGGTGCACACCTGTCTATATAAAGTCCAACAGTTGACAGTGCATGTCAGGGCAAAAACCAAACTATGAGGTTGAAGGAATTGTCCGTAGAGCTCCGAGACAGGATTGTGTCGAGGCACAGATCTGCGGAAGGGTACCAAAATATTTATGCAGCATTGAAGGTCCCCAAGAATACAGTGGCCTCCATCATTCTTAAATGGAAGAAGTTTGCAACCACCAAGATTCCAAGAGCAGGCCACACGGCCAAGCTGAGCAATCGGGTGAGAAGGACTTGGTCAGGGAGGTGACCAAGAACCCAATGTTCACTCTGACAGAGCTCCAGAGTTCTTCTGTGGAGATGAGAGAACCTTCCAGAAGGACATTCATCTCTGCAGCACTCCACCAATCAGGCCGTTATGGTCTAGTGGCCAGATGGAAGCCACTCCTTGAGAGATCCTGCTCTAGAGCGTTCAGGACCTGGGGTGAAGGTTCACCTTCCAACAGAACAAAAAACCTAAGCATACAGCCAAGACAACGCTTGAGTGGCTTTGAGACAAGTCTCTGAATGTCCTTGAGCGGCCCAGCCAGAGCCCGGACTTGAACACGATCAAACATTTCTAGAGAGACTGTGAAAAAGCTGTGCAGCGACGCTCCCCATCCAACCCGACAGAGCTTGAGGATCTGCAGAAAATAATGGTGTTAATATACAGGTGTTTCAAGCTTGTTGAGTCATAAAAAAAAGGTCTGAATACTTAGACAGGTGTGTGCCTTTCCAAATCATGCCCAATCATTCTATGTAGGTTGATGAGGAAAACTATTGAATCCATTTTAGAATAAGGCTGTAACGTAACTAAATGTGGAAAAGGGGAAGGTTTCTGAATACTTTCAGAATGCACTGTACACAGGGTACCAGTACCAAGTCGATGTGCAGGGTTACGAGGTAATTGAGGTACTGTAGATATCTACATATAACTAGGAATAAAGTGGCTAGGCAAAAGGATAGATAATAAACAGTAGTAGCAGGGTATGTGATGAGTCCAAAAAACATTTGTGCAAAAAGGGTCAATGCAGATAGTTAAATAGTTACCAAATAGCTACCTGGACTAACTATTTAGCAGTCTTATGGCTTGCGGGTAAAAGCTATTCAGGGTCCTGTTGGTCACAGACTTGCAACGATACTGCTTGCTGTGCGGTAGCAGAAAGAACAGTCTGTGACTTGAATGGTTGGAGTCTGACAATTTTTAGGGCCTTCTTCTGACAACGCGTGGTATAGAGGTCCTGGATGGCTGGGAGCTCGGTTCCAGTGATGTACTGGGCCGTACGCACTAACCTCTGTAGTGCCTTAAGATCGGATACCAAGCTGTTGCCATAACAAGCAGTGATGCAGCCAGTCAAGATGCTCTCAATGGTGTAGCTGTAGAACCTTTTGAGGATCTGAGGGCAAATGACAAATCTTTTAAGCCTCCTGAGAGGGAAGACGTGTTGTCATGCCCTCTTCACGACTGTGTTGGTGTGTGGACCATGACAGATCCTAGGTGGACACAGAAGAACCTGAAGCTCTCGACCTGCTCCAATACAGCTGCGTCAATGTGAATGTGGGTGTGCTCGGCCCTCCGTTTCCTGTAGTCCACAAACAGCTCTGGTGTCTTGCTGACGTTGAGGGAATCGCTGTCATAACATGGATGCCAAGAGTGTGCAAAGCTGTCATCAAGGAAAAGGATGGTTACTTTGAAGAATCTCAAATATAAAATATATTTTGATTTGTTTAACACTTTTTTAGATACTACATGATTCCATGTGTTATTTCATAGGTTTGATGTCTTTACTATTATTCTACAATGTAGAAAATAGTCAAATAAAAAAACATTCTGGAACGAGTAGGTGTGTCCAAACTTTTGACTGGTACTGTATATGAAGCACCTTTTTATAGAGGGTAGAGTTGAGATTGCATAGGATTTTCCTTTCTATTTTGTATATGGACTTGAAGTTTATGTCAATCAATGCCAGGAGGATACAAAACCTGTTGAAGATTAAAGCTTTTTTTTGTAAGGACTGCAACGCAGATCTTGTATTCGTTCAAGAAACACATTCATCAGTGGGGGCAGTGACATTTTCTTGGCCCACGGGGCTAATAATTCAGCTGGGGTTGCAATTTTAGCACATCATTTCAAAGTTTTTATTTTTTGTTATTTTTTACATGGACAGATTATTTGTGTTGTGTAATGTATATGGATACTGTTCTAGTCCTCCAAATGACTTACTTCTGAGAAAATATCCATCCAGTCAGATTATAGTTGGTGGGGACTTTAATATGGTTTATTATAATGAGACTGAAATATTAGCCCATAGGCCTAACATTGGTGTGAACAAATTGGGGAATTTCTGCCAAAGCCTGGACTTAATTGACATATGGTGAGTTAAAAACCGTGGAGAGAAACAGTACACATGGAGTAAAATAGATTGTTCACTACAATCAAAAATGTACTTGTGGATGATAACCTCTAGTCTTGAGCTCAACACTGTCGAGGTAAAAAATACTGGCTGCAGTCCTGATTGTTCATAAGTCATATGGCTGATTAAGAATGTGCAGTAATGATGATAAGACATACTCTGGTGGTTATTGGAAATTGAATAACTAGTTATTTCATGATGATTTAAAAAAATTGATTATGAATCAAATTTATGTTAACTGGAATTTAGCTACCTCTAATGCAGAATATGGGAAATATTGGGAACTGCTGAAATGTAAAATTTGCTCAGCCTGTATTACTGGGAAACAGCTTGCTTTAAGAAGGAAATATAAGGTAGCTGAGCTCTGATATCACGAAGATTGAGGATCTTGATCTTAATGAGAAAGCTAAATTTAATGATTTACAGAATCAACTTGATACATTATAAGAGGAAAAGGCTAGAGGAGCCTTCATAATATCCAGAAAACAATGGCTTGACAAAGGCGAAAAGAACAGTAGATACTTTTTTAATTTGGGAAAGGGGAGACGGGAACTCAACACACTTCGGAAATGTAAGATTAATGGGGTAACCTCTTAGGAAAGAGAGTTGTTATCAGACTTTACCACTAGGTTTTATGAGAATTTTTACTCCTTAGATAACAGTTTGAGTGACTTTAAGGATCTCCTTAATTCTATAGAGAATGTTAATTCGGTTAGTGAAGAATTCAAATCGGTCTTGCTGTCAAGATTGATCCATCACAGACATTCAACATCAGGTTGCTCAATTAAACAATAACTTCTCCAGGTTGTGATGGATTAACCTCTGAATTTTAGAAGACCTCTGAAAAAATAACACAATTTTTACTTGAAACCTTTAAGGAGGCTATAAAAGAATGGAGAATTATCTGTCTCTTTGAAGCAAGGGGCTATTACTCTAATACCTAAACCACACAAGGACCTCTTAATTATTGATAATTGGCATCCAATCACACTCCTAAATAACGACTACAAAATGATAGTCTCAATCTTTGTGAAAAGGTTAACCTCTTACACTTATGGTGGCGCTATTTCATTTTTGGAAGAAAAACGTTCCCGTTTTAAACAAGATATTTTGTCACAAAAAGATGCTCGACTATGCATATAATTGCTACTGTTCGAAAGAAAACACTCTGACGTGTCCAGAAATACAAATATCTTCTCTGTGCGTGCCATTTAACGTGAGCTTCAGGCAAAACCAAGATGACTTGGCATCCAGGAAATGACAAGGATTTTTGAGGCTCTGTCTTTCATGATCTCCTTATATGGCTGTGAACGCAAGAGGAATGAGTCTGCCCTTTCTGTCGTTTCCCCAAGGTGTCTGCAGCATTGTGACGTATTTGTAGGCAGATCGTTGGAAGATTGACCATAAGAGACCACATTTACCACGTGTCCGCCCGGTGTCCTGCGCCGAAATTGGTGCGCAAAAGTCACCTGCCAGTATTTTTCCATGGGGCACAGAGAGAGAAGCAAGCTTCCACGAACTGCATGTCAATGAAGAGATATGTGAAAAAACACCTTGAGGATTGATTCCAAACAACGTTTGCCATGTTTCGGTCGATATTATGTAGTTAATCCGGAAAAAGTTTCACGTTGTAGGTGACTGCATTTTCGGTTCGTTTCGGTAGCCAGGCGCAATGTAGAAAACGGAACGATTTCTCCTACACACAGACGCTTTCAGGAAACACTGCGCATTTGGTATGTGGCTGGGAGTCTCCTCATTGAAAACATCAGAAGCTCTTCAAAGGTAAATGATTTTATTTATTTGGTTATCTGGCTTTTGTGAAAATGTTGCGTGCTACATGCTACACAAAATGCTATGCTAGCTTTGCATACTCTTACACAAATTAGTCAATTTCTATGGTTCAAAAGCATATTTTGAAAATCTGAGATGACAGTGTTGTTAAGAAAAGGCTAAGCTTGAGAGCAAACGCATTATTTTAATTTTATTTGCGATTTTCAGAAATCGTTAACGTTGCGTTATGCTAATGAGCCTGAGGCTTAGTCACAATCCCGGATCCGGGATGGGGAGTTTCAAGAGGTTAAAGTGGTGCTTGAATGATCTGATGAATGTCAATCAGGGTTTATGAAAGGGTGCCATATATCTAATAATCTGAGGCTGGTGTTAGAATTGGTTGAGTATTATGATCTATTGGATGACTTCCCCAGTAATTTTTTTGTTGATGCTATTAGAACTCTGTATAATGGTGGCAATAGCTGTATCAAACTCCGCCATGGAACATCTTCAAAGTTGAACATTTACAAAGGAATTCGACAAGGTTGTCCAATCTCACCTTTTTAATTTTTGTTAGTATCTCAAACCTTATGCTCATTAGTTCATCAAAGTCAATTTGAATGCATTACATTCCAGGCCAGAGAGATCAAGATTTCCCAAATGGCGGATGACACCTCACTTTAATTGAAAAATGTGTCACAAGCTAGATTAGCATTGGATATTGTGAAGCAGTTCTCCAAAATCTCAGGTTTGGTATTAAATCTTTCCAAATGCGAGATCTTTGTTCTGAAAGGAGCTTTCAATCCAGCGGATTGTAAGATCTCTGAAAAAATATACTGTAACCTACCTTGGTGTAGAGCACCAAAAATCTTAAGGCTGTGAATGATCTTAATTTGAATCCTGTAACTGAATCTATTAAAAATAAATGATCCTCATGGTTAGGGAAAGATTTAAGTCTTCAAGAGATGGTGCTTTTATCCAAAGCTGAGGGGCTATCTCGTGCATCCTATCTTTTTTCATCTATTGACATTCCCAAATGCACTTGCTGTACCTTAGATAGGCTATTGTACAACTTCATCTGGAAAAACATGTCTTTGACATCATTCTCTTTAATCATATATAAAAAGTCAACTGGGTTAAAAGGTACTTAAAAAATCCTCATAGTTTCTGGAATATTATACCTCATTTTGTTTTTCAGAAGCTCGGATGGCTTAATTTTTTACTACAAAGTCCCTATATTGTGGGTAAACTGAAATTGCCGGCTTTTCACAAGCAGGTTTTAATGTGCTGCTCTTTGCTGTATAAACACAACTTTTCACCTCATAAATGTTATATATAGAATAATGGTTCAATATTACATAGAAACAAAATGTTATTTTACAGTAACTGGTTCTCGAAAAACTTTGTCCAGCCAATTAGTAAGAATTAGTGGCAGTCTATTTACGTGGAGAGAATTTATGGGAAGATACAACTTCAAGGTTTCAAGCAAGAAATATGACACTGTTATAAAAGCTATACCTAGTGGGATAAAATCTTTACTTCAGAATAATGCATATTTTGAAACATCTATTGTAAGCGAATATCCAGGTGAATGGCATAAGTACACTAGATAAGAAATTCAACAATCGTTTATTAAGGGATATTTTCTACAGGAAATCTATTCCTTCTTGCTATATTTTGTTGGGCTTCATCGTTTGATGTAAACTGGCGCCGTGCTTGGCTCACTCCACACAAATTTATGGTGACCAATAAAGTAAAGGTGATCTCCTTTAAGATTATCCATAGATTCTACCTGTGTAATAGCTTGATTTCTAAATATATACCTAATGTTACCAGTGAATGCAGTTTCTGTGAACAATAAACTGAATATATTGAACACTTTTTCAGTAATTGTTTACATAGTGAGGTGTTCTGGACTGATGTAAAACTATATCTTGGCAACAAAATGCATACAACCATTGAAATATCTATGTATTTTACTAGACTGATTCCACAATTGAATGTCAGTATGTCATAAATCTCTATTTTATTTGAATATTTTTCATACAAATTCAACGTTTATAAAGAAAAATCTGATTTGGAAAAATATTTACAAATCATTCAAACGTATGCCAAACAAAATGTCAATGTATTCGGTACATGTTTGTATTTAATTTGATATAATGTGGATTTGTATTATTATTTATTTGTGTAATCCCTCTGGCTGTTCTGTTTTTTGTATGTTAGTGTTTAATAATTTAAAAAAATTAAACTTCCTATTTATAAAAAAACAAAAATAAATAAATAACCTAAAACTTCACTATTCCACCACTTTGGCCCCATCTGATCCTATACCAGGCCGGCTGCCTGGGAGGATGGGACACTATCGTTCAACACACCTTGTAAATCGTCTGCAGTAAAATCACGTAAAGTTCTTCTCTGCAGCTGTCACAAAATATATTTTCTGTGATTTAGATCCCATTTCAATGAATGCTAAGAAGCCAAGCTAACTGAAGCACATGTTATTCCTATCACTCTCTATGAATCCATATTAACTTCGGCCTACTCATAGGGAACCTATTAGGATCCCTCCCCCTGGATCTTCCTCTACTACTCTCTTCACTACCTTAGCATACGACACCTTCTGTACTACACCAACTCTGGCAACCTCAACCTGCCATTTTCTCATTGGACACTTCTGATCTCCAGCAACATGGCTACCCCTACAGTTAATACACACAGCGATTCCATTTACACTGAAGAAGAGGGTATTTTTTGGTTGGCGTTATAGCTCAAAGGGGGTGGTTAAACAAAAAAGGTATGCTCACTGTTCTTTGAAATACGGTACTGCTTAGTACATCTCACATCAAATCTCCTATGATCAGTATCTTCCCAGCTGAGAGCAGACTTGTTAAGAAAGAACAGCATGTTAGCAAGAATAGAGTAGAAAATAATAGAATGACTTTATCCCATCTACATCACCTCAGTAAGGTAAATATTCAACTGTCCTTGTTCTAGCCTAGGTTTACTGTCTCTCTGAAAACATGTATTTACACAGTTAACAAAGGGTTGAGGGGTATGTGATTAATTAACCTCTTGCCCCAAGACACTTCACACGATAATTATATTATGTCAACTAAAAAATGGTTCCCAGATATGCCCTGTGGACATCTCAAGCCACAATGCTACAATTTCTTCCCATTGTGGACACTCCTATGTCTGATAAGGTTACTCAGGAAGGCGAAGCTCTTGTAACACAGTTTGCACTTGAAGGGCCTCTCCTTGGTGTGAACGGTCTGGTGCCTCTTCACATAGTTTGCCTCAGTGAAACGCTTCCCGCATGTGGGGCATGCGTGCGGCTTGTCTGCATCCGACCTAACACTTGGCCTCCCACGTTGTGAGCCAATAACACCAGAGGTAGAAGCAGGAGCCACCACCGTCAGGTGGTTAGTCTTTGAGCTCCCTCCTTGACCTCTAGCCATTGTTTGGGTGTTGTTGGGATTGTGTTCTGTGTTATAGGCTAGGTACCTCTTGGGGTGAACGCCCATCCTGACCGTGTCTGTATTGGTGGGGTAAACCTGAGGTAACTGAGGAAGGCTAGACCCAGGTCCAGACCTTCTATGAACCCAGTCACCAGGCATTAGATGAGACCCTGAAGGAGAAGACAGACTTGCTGATAGACTACCACCAGATGGGTCTCCCACCACTCTCTCTGAAGGCTGAAGCCCACGGTGACCTGCTCTGTTCATAATGGATACTGTGGTGTTTGTATCATAGGAACAGGAGGGTCTATCTCTATCAGCCCCAGGCCCTGCTCCATCCCTGCACTGAGAATGTGAAGAGAAGGGTCTGGGCTGCAGACTGGATCCCTGACTGGAGCCTCCGTCTCTCTGATGACTACCAGGACTGAGGTGGTTCAGTCCATCTGTCCACTGGTTGTGTTCTATGTGGTGGTGGAGTCTTTGTCCCTCGTGTTTCGGTCCTAGTTCCGAATCGGGAAGAAAGCGTGATGGCTCCTGATCCAGGGTTCTGATCCAGGGCCAGGGTTTGTGACCAGCTGCCTCAGAGGTCCAGTCTCTCCCACCAGCAACACCGGATATCAGCAGATCATCATGGACTGCAGACTGTAAACACATATTGAACAGAAGAACATATAAAGGATTCTAGAAGAAACTCTTCGCTATACAAACAGAAACATGATATTATTAAATGTTAACCACAGTCAAGGCCATTTCTAACACTGTGATTCAAGTACCTAACAATATGGAGCCATTGGAGTTTATTATAAAAAATGTCCATATGTGTTCATGCAAGAATTAAGTATAATGTTTTGGTTTGACCGAGATAAGGGAAACTCAGTCCCTGCAATGATACAAAAATAACCAAGTCAGTCAGCACAGAGTTGATTTTGTATTTCATTTCAACAAAATAGTCATACACTCACATAACTTTGAAGTACAGTACTTTTAATGCGCAAAGTGATGTGACAAGTCGAATAACTTTTCTCAATATGGTAACACTTGACCTCTTTGTAAATCTGGTACCCCCGCTTTAAAAAAATGAATTTTAGAATACTTTTGAAAAGGTTCAACATTGCGCACACAGCTACAGTACTTCATGTCAAGTAAACATGAATTAAGGAACTATCCTTACCTCACTATAAAATCTAAAGTGACCTAGTTGTCACTTTTCATCAGTGAAGCATTTTTACAGACACCATATCTTCAACCATCAGCATATAATCAATCTGCCTCATCATACTCATTCTTTCCTCAGTTCACCTCATCTAGTTCCCCACTACATCCAAAACCAACAGAATTAACTACAAAGACTCAAGTAGCTCCTCTCTGAGAACCTCTTCCTGCAGTGCGTACAGGCGAATGGCCTCTCTCCCGTCTGCATCTTTAGGCTCATCTTCAGCTGGTACTGGTGGGAGAACCTCTTCTCACACTGGGGGCAGCTGTAGGGTTTCTCACCTGTGTGGACCCTCTGGTGCCTTTTCAGCTTGGATGAGTGAGAGTAACTTGCCTGACACAGGTGGCAACCAAACAGATCCTCCCCCATATGAATCCTTTGGTGGATCTCCACTCGTTGGGGGAAACTGAAGGCTTTCCCACACAACGAACATAGGAAGTGCTTCTCTTTGCCACCGGATCTACTGATAGCATTACTACTACTGTAATTTGTTAATGGGCTTGTGTAGCCATTTAGTGTTGAGGCACTGGCATTGTCTGATGTCTGGTTTAACATAAGGAGAATGTGAGGAGGACGAAGGTCAGGGTCCATGTTCCAGTTGATAGATCCTATATAAAGGCAGGCTGAAGGCAGCACCTGTTAGGGCAGTGGTCACCAACCGGTCGATCGACAAACATTTCTGTAAAAAAAAAAAAAAAAAAAGATAAAGCCTTGCGTTCCTATTTATTTTTATTTGTTGCGCACTGTTGGCAGTAGGTGTAACTGATTCAGCTGTGTTCCCATTGTACCTTCAGACACATGAAATAGTTCAAACTGCCTTCCTGGCAGGCCCGTAGAGCAAATCAAGTCCACTATAGGCCTACCTCCGGCCAATCGGACAGCTCAGATTATGGTGTCTGCAGTAATGTATAAAGCTTAAATGAAAGCTACAGCAAAGTTGATGCTTGTGAGACTTTAAAACGTTTAAAATCATGACTAGAGAGAGACTGTCAACGAATAGCAAAGAGCTGCTGTTTTTATGAGTGAGCTCATGTTTAAGTTCTTACTCAGCACTGTCAACACTTTGTATTCAACACGTTTATAAGCAATAAAATGCACATTCTTCCTACTTCCACTGGCACTACAACCAGCACTGTAGTTGTAATGAATGAGTAGGAAAGTGTATTGATAGGCTTGCTTTGTTGTTATTACTAGCGGCTTGTTTTTTTTTATATATTGAAGAATATTTCACTTTCTCTGTTCATCGGAGTAACAACTCCAGACCTTTTCGGTCAGTGACAGCAGCGGAAAGAGAGAGTGGAGGGACATTGAGAGGCCTATCTGCCGCTCTCTCCCTCAGCTGAGACTGACCATCAAATGCAGGCACCCTCAGCCCAGTAAAATAAAAATGAATTATTTAAATATATGCTCACTCAGCTATGCCTCACAAGTAATACAACAACTGATCATATGGCCTATCTCAGATTTTGAAATATAAGTTTTACAAATTGTCCAAACAACAATGCATTGGCATGGAAAGTCAAGCAAAGCCAACAGGGCCTATAGCCTACTGCACAAAACTCATTGCTACAGTACTATTTTTAATAGGTCCATGTTGTATAAGCTTGCATTTTGACTCAGAAAGTGATCTTTACTCAGAAAAGGTTAGTGACCACTGTGTTAAGGGGTTAACCTGAGGCGCCATCAGTCTCTCTGAGTCACAACTATAGGATCAGTGCTAGCAGCGACTGTTCTCTCCCGCAACATATGGACACCTCCCTGTCCCGGATCGAATCTACGCCTTGCCCTGGTCTCAGCCAGTCTATTGTCATGGAGACCAAGTTCGGATGTTGTTTTGTGTTCAACTGTCTGTTTCTGGTTAACCTCTCTAGGGTATGTGGGACGCTAGCGTCCCACCTGGCCAATATCCAGTGAGATTACAGAGCGCCAAATTTAAATACAGAAATACTCATTATAAAATTTCAGAAAATATAAAACTATTTTACATAGGTTTAAAGATTAACTTCTTGTGAGTCCAACCACAGTGTCAAAAATGCTTTACGGAGAAAGCATACCTTACAATTATTTGAGAACATAGCCCAGCAGACAAATCATTACAAACAGTAACCAGCCAAGTAGAAGACTTACACAAGTCAGAAATAGAGATAAAATGAATCACTTACCTTTGATGATCTTCATATGGTTGCACTCAGAAGACATTCATTTATTCAATAAATATTCATTTTGTTCGATTTTGTTCGTCTCTCTTTATATCCGAAAACCTCTGTTTGTTTGCGCGGTTTTTTCAGTAATCCACAGGCTCAAATGCAGTCACAACAGGCAGACAAAAAAATCCAAATTGTATCCATAAAGTTCATAGAAACATGTCAAACGATGTTTATATTCAAGCCTCAGGTTGTTTTTAGCCTAAATAACCGATAATATTTCAACCGGACAATAACGTTGTCAATATAAAAGGTAAACAAGAAAGGCACTCTCTCAGTTGCTCGCTCGCATGAAGTTCTGTGACACGGCAGTGTCCACTCATTCAGACTGCTCTTACTACCTCATTTTTCAGAATACAAGCCTGAAACAATTTGTAAAGACTGTTGACATCTAGTTGAAGGCATAGGAACTGCAATTTGAGTCATAAGTCAATGGATACTGTAATGGCATTGAATAGAAAACTACAACAACAATAAAAATCCTACTTCCTGAATGGATTTTTCTCAGGTTTTCACCTGCCAAATCAGTTCTATTATACTCACAGACATTATTTTAACAGTTTTGGAAACTTTAGAGTTTATTCTATCCAGATCTACTAATTATATGCATATTCTATCTTCTGGGCCTGAGTAGAAGGCAGTTTAATTTGGGCACGCTTTTCATCCAAAATTCCAAATGAGGCCCCCTAGAGAAGTTAACAGTGTTGTTCCCCAGCCCAGAATTGAGGACGCTGTTCCATCCACTGACCTCCACTATGTCACCTCTGATCCTGGCCTGCTTAGTGATGTTGTCCCCTGGGCCTTTGGCTGCACCGGTCTGGGAATCCAAGACGGCCGTCCAATCTCTGTTAGCCTCCAGCCAACCACCTGTAGGAAGAGGTTAGAAAATAGACTAAAAACATGGCAGAGAACTCTACATATGGAGTTTTTTTGTCAATTACCTGGTCAAGTTCATACATAATGTGTATGTAAACATAAGTTTCATTTAATGAATGAAGAAAATTAAGACAAAGAAAATTGTCAGGGACATCAATTTTCTCATTGAAGATCTAGTACTGTATGTAGGCTATATGTATTTCTCCCTTACCTTGCTCCCCCATCTTTACTCCACTCAGCAGATCAATGCTCTCTGGTCTGTCTTCTATTGTCTCCTCTTTGACCAGCAGCAAATCAGGCTTCCCATCTTCCATGTCTACTGACTGTAAGAGAAACAGAGTGAGAGGATGTTGGATCAAGAAATCTGATATGAGCACCCTGCTATGGAGCATCTTCTGATTGGGCAATGAGGGATTGCTATGAGTAAGACATTGTCCCACACTTAAGACAAAATGTAGCAAGACCTGGGCCCGTATCCACAAAGTCTCAGATCGAGGATCAGGTCCCTACCTGTCTACATATTCTTATTCATTAAGAGTATGTAGACAAAATTGATCCTAGATCGCACTCCTACTCTGAGACACTGTGGATATGAGCCCTGACCTAATACCATGCAGACAATAGTTTACAGTGGGCTCACCTCATTGATACTGTGTGTGGTCCTGTGTGGCTCAGCTGGGTCCTCTGTGGGTTCAGGAGGTGGTGTAGTCTGGTTGTCCTCCATGACCATGGTTCCCTCAGGGTTCCCCAGACCCTCCTCCTCCTGGAAAAGACAGGTGACACAGATTACACAGACATACACTCCCTCCCCTCAGGTACACACACACACACAGATAATAACACACTTTCAACATGGAGTGTTTACCCATCCCCACTACATTTAAGTCCTATACTGTAGTCACAGAATGACTTCATTGTTGTTAAACTCATTATGGTGGACATAAAATATGTTGTGGGTAAACAGGCTTCCCATCGATAAGTTAGCTATGATGTCATCATCAGACTAAACTATTTTGACATTTACATTAGGTGTTTATTAGAGTGTGGATATGTGTAGGTATATATATATTTTTTAAAGTCTACATTGGTTATAAACCGCGTTCTTAATTAAAGTCTTAGAATGAAAAGTCCCATTTTGGGTTTATTGAACATAAACAAGTGTCAAATACACCATATGAAAACCACACATAAATCTGCATGAACTTCATTTTTTATTAAAAGTGTCTTGGGAAAAAATGTATTAGTGGATGGAAGTAATGAAACATAATTTGTGAACATCATATATCCTACACAGTACAAACACAATATGAAATAGACTTTTTAGGCTTAAATATCACACAATGTCTGGATGCAATATTCTACTCAGGAATATTCAACACTGAAATTGATTACTCTCGTTATTCCAAATGCATCTGTAGATCTCTTCTGTTGACAACAATGAAAATGAATCTTTGTCTTTAATGCAGGGTTTGAAGTACACATCAGAAGCTATGGAGTGAACTGTTTTTTCTTCTGGTGTATCCTGATGTAGCTCCTTTCGGAGAACCTCTTCCTGGAGTGCGTACAGGGAAATGGCCTTTCTCACGTGTGGACCTTCAGGTGCCTTTTCAGGTCACCTGCCTGGGCGAAGCGCATGGGACACTGGGTACAGCTGTAGGGTTTCTCCCCTGTGTGGACCCTCTGGTGTCTTTTCAGGTCACCAGCCTGGGCGAAGCGCATGGGACACTGGGTACAGCTGAAGGGTTTCACCCCTGTGTGGACCCTCTGGTGCCTCTTCAGGTTGCCCGCATGGGCAAAGCGCATGTGACACTGGTTACAGGTGAAGGGTTTCACCCCCGTGTGGACCCTCTGATGGATCTCCACCTTCTGTGAGCAGTTGAAGCCTTTGTTACAGAACATGCAGAGGAACCGCTTCTCTTTACCACCCGTTGTTGCTTCCCCTCTCCGCGCCTTGGCCTTTTGGTCGTTTGAGTTCGATACCTGATCGAAAAGAACATGGCCTTGTGAATTGGAAGGTGCCATCGACATGGTCACTCGGTGTAAAGGGGAGTGGGTCGCAACATTTATATTTGTCTCTAAACTTTCACTGTTGTCTAAGAAGTCACTGGTGTTGCCCTGCAAGTGTCCTTCTCCTAAGTGAGTCTTGTCTGCATTCCATGTCAGAGGAGGGTCGCTCTCCACTTTCACAGTGACCTCATCTACAACCAGACCCTCCCCTTTCTTATCAAGGAACCCTTCAGAGTATACACTATTGCTGTACTGGTTCCAGTCCCCTCTCATTGGATTAGTCTGTGTATCTAAGCCCACAGGCATGTCACCAGATATCATCTGTGTCTCTGTAGCGTATGAACAGGATGGATCATTGTGAGTCTGTAACACGCCAGAGTCCTTACGGAACAGAACCATCCTCGGGCTACCGTAAAGTAAATACTCTGTGCAGGGAGCAGGAGGACAGCCCAGTCGCCCCAGCCCCAATAAAGTCTTCGTGTCTGACTTGAGGACGGCGTTCGGCGTTCCACTGACCTCCGTGATGCTTCGTCGGGTCCTGGGCCGCACTGGGGCAGTGGTGGGGACCTCTATGGCTACAGGGGGCTCTCTAGCCGCACGAGTCTGGAAGTCTCTGCTGTGCCGTGGGTCCTCCTCTCCTTCAGACCTCTCCAGCTTGACCCCAAGACCTGCAGCCTCTGCATCTGCAGACTGAAACAAAAAGAGAGGAGGTTATTACTGGTACATGAGTTGGATAACAAGATAGTAGGGAAGATAACAATGCCTCTATGGCAGATGAATTAGGATGTACATTTAAGCAAGTGAATAATTAAGTTAAGAATAAATTATTATTTACAATGACAGCCTACCCCGGCCAAACCTGGACAACGCTGGGCCAATTATGCACCGCCCTATGGGACTCCCAATCACATGCCAGATGTGATACAGCCTGGATTCGAAATAAGGACTGTAGTGATGCCTCGTGCACTGAGGTGCAGTGCCTTAGACAGCTGCGCCACTCGAGTGCGCTAAACAGGCCACATTCGAGTTACAAATAACACATTTGTTATGCAACACTATAACACTAACCTCTATCACAATAACATGCTGGGTTGAGGTTCCACTCCCCTCATCAACAGCGATTGGTTGGTCATCTCTCCATGTATTGTGTCCCGCTGGCTTCACAAAACTCCTGTGGCCTCCAGTGAGATGTCCTTCACCTGAGAGAGTTATTGGGGGGAAAGAGGTGGTTAGATTAGCTACTGTGAACGTTCAACGGTATATGGTACATTATTGACATTGTCTAGAAATGGCAAGGATGTTAGGTAATTCATCTCATAAGTTTGTGACATAGTAGGTAGGTAGCCTAGCGTTTAGAGCGTCGGGACAGAAACCAGATGGTCACTGGTTCAAACACCCGAAGCAACAGGGTTAAAAATTAAATAATCTATTGATATACCCTTGAGCAAGGCACTACTATGGCAGACCCTGTAAAACAACACATTCCACTGCACCTATCTAGTGTGTGACAAAACATTTTTTACTATCTATGTATTATGATCCATGTATTACATTGTTTTCACTGAGTAAATCATAGTAAATGCTGTAAATTAATAATCAGGTTAGAATATATTGTTTCTTTGCCAAATAATCTGGGGAGTTATTGCATACTATAAAAAAACGGACCAAGACCAAATTCTGGGTAACACCGATGACACATGTGCAGCTGGGAACGGGGCGACAACGCCTGCCTTATGCAAAATGTACCTCTTGCCATTCCTCTGTATTTGTCGAGGATTTTTACACTACTGGGTCGAATGGCGAGGACGCGCTCCCGTGACACCTTCAGCTCAAGTAGCTGTAGTCTCCTCCGCAATGCCCTGTTTTCTTTCTGGCTTTGAGTTATTTCCAAACGAAACACTGCATAGTCGTCGTCTACGAGTTTACAGATCTCTGACACGGCTGCATTTGCTAGAACCTCCATGATGGAGGCTATTTGAGTGTGAAAAACCATACAGTTAGCCATTGTAAGCTAACGTTAGCAACTAGCTAGCTAGCGTTACCTAGAGAACACTTATCAACCAAGTCCTGTCTCCAACGCGAATTAAAGACTACATGTCGTAAGTATGTGATGCTATGCAGTTAACGTATTCATATTTTGAATTCCAGGGTGTTAATAAACATCTAAATAACAACAAAAACGCAAACGTGGAAATTGTTCTTGTGTTCACTTCCGTTTACAGTCTTCTTTGTGTGGTTTTCCGGCAGAATAGACCCTTATTTGCTAATTACTGCCTTTTACAGGTCGTAGTGTGAATTTCACATTTTGTTCACAGAAATGGATAAGTAGATTGGGGGAATTGAATTGCACCACCATCTTACCCTACATACACGCCACTATACCCATCAAACCTACTCCCCCACATACACGCCACTGTCCCCAACAGACCTACCACCCCTCCCCACTACTTTGGCCCTAAAAAGTCCTACATCAGACTGTCGGCTTGGGAGGATGGAGCCCATTCTCTCAAAACTCCCTGTAGTTCTTCTGCACTAAAATCTCAAACACCCAAAAACGTATCTGCTACTACTACCACCTATTTAATCTTCAGGAATATATGTTCTATCTGTGCGGTGCAATGAATGACCATAGCAATAAACACCAAAAAGCCAACCTTAAAGCACAAACTTTTTGGGTCACTCTGTACTGGGCTACTTCTCACATTGATCCTCTCAGGCTCCTTCACCCTTTTCCCACCATCATCTACTTTCCTCACTGCCTCGGCATGACATTTTCTTCACTACTTGAACCCCGGCAACCTCAAACTGTCTCTCTCGCACCAGACACTTCTGATCCCCAGCAATATGGGCACCCCCACAATTGACACAGCTTTTTCCACTGAAACACACCCCTTTGTCTCATGCCCTCCTGCACACTTCTCACATCTTGGAATATTCTTCCTACACATTACCATAAGTTTGACAACTAAAACATAGTAGGGGGTTCAAAACAAAAGCTCTCAACGGATAAGTTACATATTCTAACATGACTTTATCGGGTAAACACTGGGGAGGGGAAAAGGTAAAGACGAGCTCACTTCAGTCTCGCGCCCTCCACCCAGTCTGCATCACACCAAACGGAGGGCCTCATTTACACTGAAGAGAAAGGATGTTATTGGTTGATATCCAAGCTCAAAGGGTGTGGTTAAATTAAAAAGCTATGCGCGCTGTTCTTTGAAATATGATACTGCCAGTGGTGGAAAAAGTACCCAATTGTCATACTTGAGTAAAAGTAAAAAATAACTAAATAGAAAAGTTGACAATAACTAAATCCCACAGTTGACAGTGCATATCAAAGCAAAAACCAAGTCATGAGGTCGAAGGAATTGCAGGCCTTTATGGTAGAGCGGCCAGACAAAAGCCACTCTCTCTCTCCCACCAGAGGGGAAGGAGGGAAGTGGGTTCGGTTCTAGGACTTTAACGACCGGTCATAAACTTCCTCTCTCGTGCACTGCAGTATGGAGAAGTCAAAATGGTTTGTGTGTAGAGAGAGACTCTGCCCCAAAACTTTAACATCAAAAGGTTGGATATTAAAACAATATTTCTACACAAAGAATGTGGGAAATGTTCAGGAGGGACTTAAAGAACAATCATGTCAGATAATTTCTTGTTTGGTGATATCATTAAAGATGTTATAACGGAAACATTGTAACTTTAAGAGATATCACAATGGATATGTCAGAGTTACATCAAAATGTTGTAAATATCTTATATGATTAAATATGAAACTATCTGTGAGAAGATGAAATGTGATTTTAGCCTTCTAAATTGTTTTTCATGTAAAGTTTCATGTAAACTAGGGTTCGTGCAGATTTGAAGTCAACAACGTTCAGAATGAGACTGATATGAGGGAATAATAAGTATGGATGACTAATTTTGATTACGATATTCTGATATTCTTTAGTTAATTCGGGAAACGGTAACTCGTTAAACAAACTTTTCCATGGTGCCCCAAGATTGCTAATGAGTTAATTGTTACATGATTCATTTAATCCCGTAATAACTAAACAGTTAATTGATTTGATTTTGAAACAGTCCTCCCATTAATGATAGTCACGTCACGGCACCTTGTAATAGAAGGTACAGTACGAAAATAAGGAGATGACCATTGGGCTCCAGGAGATGAGAATTGCAGGTAACATATGAGGTTAATATGATTTTATTCATTTTAGCAATGATGCTTGCAAAAAGGTTGTAGTTGTTCCCATAGTACATAGACCAGGGGTATTCAACTCTTACCCTACGAGGTCCGGAGCCTGCTGGTTTTCTGTTCTACCTGATAATTAATTGCATCCACCTGGTGTCCCAGGTCTAAATCAGTCCCTGATTAAAGGGGAACAAGGTAAAAAAAAAAGCAGTGGAACTGGTTTCGAGGTCCAGAGTTGAGTTTGAGGGAGTTAGAGCAACCATGTACTATCTATGTAGGCCTAAAACTGATTCTGGATAAGCTAAATACTGGGCTCACAGCTAACCTTTTAGGTCAATAATATGCTGTTTTAATACAAATGTTGTTGGCTTTATAATCGTGAGAGAATTATGCTTTGAACTGGAGTAGAGCACCAGTTAAAGGAGTCATAGCCGGGGTCTCCATGGAGTTAGATACTGAATAATTAAAGAGAATCCAAGATGTGGTTGGTGCCCGTCCCCTGAACCACATGGTGAACAGGGAAAAGGAAGAAACTCAGTTGGTTCCATTGTTTTTTGATAAAGAGCACATTCCTATGCATGTAAAGTTAGGTTTACGAAAAGTATGCAGATAGAGTATTTGTCCATAAGCCACTACAAAGCAAAAACTGTAAAGGATTTGTCCATGTCAAAAATGTTTGCAGACGGAAGGAGTATATTGAAGGTTGGAGTGAAGAAGGTCAGTGTTGCAATTGTGGTGGGGATCATTATCCAGAGTTCTTGGAGTGCCCTGTAAGGGTGAAGGAGGTCAAGGTGGCAAAGGTAAGGGCGGGTCATAGGATCACCTACGCAGAGCCAAGCAAAATAATTGAGACAGCAAGTGACGCTAGTGTTGATGATATGGTAGTGGATACACCCCAGACATTAGTGAATGTTTGTCAATCAAGAGAACTGGACATGCTTTGTGGGAAGAAGGTGGATTTTGTGGCGTTTATTGCAGCGGTTATTAATTGTACTGCTAAAAAATTGGACATCATTGTGGCTGCACCTATCTCCTGAACGTTTTGACATTCTGATTAAAAAAAACTTTCTAACCCTTATACCATGGGCAAATATGTATGGAAAAGTGTCATTCAAATCAAAATGGGTGCAGTTAAAAGGGGGTTGAAATCAAATGTAATGGCCCTTTGATTACTTGACACTCTTTAATGGTTTGATAATTCAAAGGCATGGTCCCACACTTAAGACAAAATGTATCAAGACCTGTGCCCCGTATCCATAAAGAGTCTCAGAGTAGAAGTCCTGCTCAAAGATCAGCTCCCCGCATGTCTACATAGTCTTATTCATTATGATCTAAAAAGCAAAACTGATCTGATCGTAGATCAGCACTCCTACTCTGAGAGGCTTTGTGGATACGGGCCCTGACCGAATATCATTCAGACAGTAGTTCAGTGGGCTCACCTCAGTGAGACTGTGTGTGGTCCTGTGCTGCTCAGCTGGTTTTTCTGTGGTTTCAGGAGGTGTAGTCTGGTTGTCCTCCATGACCATTGTCCCCTCAGGGTTCCCCAGACCCTCCTCATACCCCTTCTTCTCCTCCTCCTGCAATAGAGATGTAATACAGATTACACATACATACAGTATACTCCTTTAGGTATGTACACATGCACACACAGATAAAACACAATTTCAACATGCAGGGTTTTTTTCTGCACAGCCTATGTCCAAACAGTAAAAAAAATATATATAAAAAAATAAAAATAGATGAAAAAGTATTTTCAGTGTAAACGTACATGACAAACTAGATAAAGATGAATGGACCTATATATTTTTAATAAGATCATCATTAAGAACTAACAATCACCTAAATAAAAGCTAGACAGTCAGCGACCGCACCATTGGCCATGCTCCCTGTCACACCGACCACATATGCCCCATTTTGATCCAGAAAAAAACCCTGACATGGAGTGTTTACCCATCCTCACTACGTTTAAGTCCTCTACTGTAGTTACAGAATGACTTCATTGTTGTTAAACCCATCATGGTGAACATAAATATGATGTGCGTAAAAAATAAGTCAGCTATGCAAAGTCAAAAGTCATCAGACAAACCTAACTATAAACTATTTTGACGTGTACAGTAGGTGTTTGTTAGTGTGTGGGTTTGTGTAGGTATATTTAGTATGTGTAGGTATATTTAGTAAGTGTATCTTGGTTATAAAGTGCTGTAGGGTGTATGTAAAACAGGGTGAGATCAGATGTGATGTATACAAAAGAGAGTCAATGAAAATCTTAGAATGAAAGTCAAATTTTTTGTTTATTAAACAAGCAAGTTTTAAATTCACCAGATGTAAACACCACATACACACGTCAACAAAAAATCTGCATGAACTTGATAAACTGCATCAGTATACTCATTAAAAGTGTCTTGGGTGAAAAAACATTAAACAGTTAAATGAAAGTAATGAAATAGGCATTTGTGAACATCATATTGCCTATACAGGACAAACACAATATGTAATAGACTTTTTAGGCTTCTATACAGGGCTTTCAGAAGGTATTCATACCCTTTGACTCATTCCACATTTTATTGTGTTACAGTTCGAATTCAAAATGGATAAAAAAAATCATTTAAAAAAGTATCTAAATAATATAACCCAGAACGACAAAGTGAAAACATGTTTTTAGAAATATCACATTTACATAAATATTGACACCCCTGAGCCAATACTCTGTAGAAGCACTTTTGGCAGCAATTACAACTGAGAGTCTTTCTTGGTAAGTCTCTAAGAGCTTTCCACACCTGGATGATGCCCCATTTGCCCATTATTCATAAAATAAAATCTACAAGCTCTTTCAAATAGGTTGTTGATCATTGCTAGACAACCATTTTCAGGTCTTACCTCGAATTTCCAAGTAGATTTAAGTCAAAACTGTAACTCGGCCAACATTCATTGTCGTCTTGGTAAGCAAATACAGTGTAGAACTGCCTTTGTGATTTAGGTTATTTTCCTGCTGAAAGGTGAATTAATTTCCCAGTATCTGGTGGAAAGCAGACTGAAGCAGGTTTTCCTCTAGGATTTTGCCTGTGCTTAGCTCCATTCCATTAATTTTTTTATCCTGAAAAATTCCCCAGTCCTTATCAAATAAAAGCATACTATGATGCAGCCACCACTATGCTTGAAAATATGGAGTGGTACTCATTAATGTGTTGTATTGGATTTGCCCCAAACATAACAATTTGTATTTATTCAGGACAAAAAGTGAATTGCTTTGCCACATTTCTTGCAGTATTACATTAGTGCCTTGTTGCAAACAGGATGTGTGTTTGGAATATGTTTATTCTGTGCAGGCTTCCTTCTTTTCACTCTGTCAATTAAGTTAATATTGTGGAGTAACTACAATGTTGTTGTGTCAGTGTTCTCCTATCACAGCCATTATTCTCTGTAACTGTTTTAAAGTCACTATTGGCCTCATGGTGAAATCCCTGAGCGGTTTCCTTGCTCTCCAGCAACTGAGTTAGGAAGGCTGCTTGTATATTTTAAGTGCCTAGGTGTATTGATACACCATCAAAAGTGTAACGAAAGGGATTTTTAATGTCTGCTATTTTTACCCATCTACCAAATAGGTGCCCTTCTTTGCACGGCATTGAAAAACCTCCCTGGTCTTTGTGGTTTAATCTGTGTCTAAAGTTCACTGCTTGACTGAGGGATAATTTTATGTGTGGGGTACAGCAATGAGGTAGTCATTCACAAATCAAGTTAAATACTATTATTGCACACAAAGTCCATGACACTTATTATGTGACTTGTTAAGCACATTTGTATTCCTGAACTTATTTAGGCTTGCCATAACTAATGGGTTGAATACTTATTGACTCAAGCCATTTCAGCTTATCATTTGTAATTAATTTGTAAACCTTTTGGGAAAACATAATTCCACTTTGACATTATTGGCTATTGTATAACCCAGTGACAAAAATATAAATGTAATACATTTTAAATTCAGGCTGTAACACAATATTGTATTATATGTCTTATACAGTTGAAGTCGGAAGTTTACATTCACTTAGGTTGGAGTCATTAAAACACGTTTTTCAACCACTACACAAATTTCTTGTTTGCAAACTAAGGTTTTGGCAAGTCGGTTAGGACATCTACTTTGTGCATGACACATGTAATTTTTCCAACAATTGTTTAGACAGATTATTTCACGTATATTTCACTGTATCACAATTCCAGTGGGTCAGAAGTTTACATACACCAAGTTGACTGTGCCTTTAAACAGCTTGGAAAAATCCAGAAAATTATGTCATGGCTTAGAAGCTTCTGATAGGCTAATTGACACCATTTGAGTCAATTGGAGGTGTACCTGTGGATGTATTTCAAGGCCTACCTTCAAACTCAGTGCCTCTTTGCTTGACATCATGGGAAAATCAAAAGAAATCAGCCAAGACCTCAGAAAGAAAATTGTAGACCTCCACAAGTCTGGTTCATCCTTGGGAGCAATTTCCAAACGCCTGAAGGTACCACGTTCATCTGTACAAACAATAGTATGCAAGTATAAACACCATGGAACCACGCAGCCATCATACCGCTCAGGAAGGAGACGCGGTCTGTCTCCTAGAGATGAACGTACTTTGGTGCGAAAAATGCAAATCAATACCAAAACAACAGCAAAGGACCTTGTGAAGATGCTGGAGTAAACAGGTACAAAAGTATCTATATCCACAGTAAAACGAGTCCTATATCGACATAACCTGAAAGGGCGCTCAGGAAGGAATAAGCCACTGCTCCCAAACCACCATTAAAAAATCCAGACTACGGTTTGCAACTGCTCATGGGGACAAAGATCGTACTTTTTGGAGAAATGTCCTCTGGTGTAATGAAACCAAAATAGAACTGTTTGGCCATAATGACCATCGTTATGTTTGGAGGAAAAAGGGGGAGGCTTGCAAGCTGAAGAATACCATCCCAACTGTGAAGCACGGGGTGGCAGCATCATGTAGTGGGGTGCTTTGCTGCAGGAGGGTCGGGTGCACTTCACAAAATAGATGGCATCATGAGGGAGGAAAATTATGTGGATATATTGAAGCAACATCTCAAGACATCAGTCAGGAAGTTAAAACTTGGTCGCAAATGGGTCTTCCAAATGGACAATGACCCCAAGCAAACTTCCAAAGTTGTGGCAAAATGGCTTAAGGACAACAAAGTCAAGGTATTGGAGTGGCCATCACAAGACGTGATGAAATAAATAAAAGCTTAAATAAATAATTCTCTCTAGTATTATTCGGACATTTCACATTTTTATAAGAAAGTGGTGATCCTAACTGATCTAAGACAGGGAATTTTTACTAGGATTAAATTTCAGGAATTGTGAAAAACTGAGTTTAAATGTATTTGGCTAAGATGTATGTAAGCTTCTGACTTCAATTGTATATCACACAATGTCTGGGCCTTGCACTTCAACAATTAAGCCACAACTGCTGTTATTTTATGCATCTATGTCATCTTTCTGCGTCTACCTTTAAAGCAGGGTTTGATCTTAGCATCAGAAGCTATCGAGTGGAATGGTTACTTTCTATGTTATAGTGGAATGGTTTTTCTGCTGATGCATCTTGAGGTATCTCCTCTCCGAGAACCTCTTCCCACAGTGAGTGCAGTCGAATGGCCTTTCTCCAGTGTGGACCTTCAGGTGCATCTTCAGCTGGTGCTGGCGGGAGAACCTCTTCTCGCACTGGGGGCAGCTGTAGGGTTTCTCCCCTGTGTGGACTCTCTGATGCCTCTTCAGGCTGGATGATTGTGAAAAACTGGCCTGGCACAGGTGGCAGCCGAATGGTTTCTCCCCCGTGTGCATCCTTTGGTGGATCTCCACCTGTTTGCAGAAACTGAAGGCTTTCCCACAGAATGAACATGGGAAGCGCTTCTCTTTGCCACCAGATCTACTGATAGCATCACTACTACTGTCATTTGTCAAAAGGCTTGTGTAGCCATTTACTGTTGAAGCACTGGCATGGTCTGAGGTCTGGTTTAACATTAGGAGAGTGTGAGGAGGACGAAGGCCAGGGAGTGTCTGTGTTGTCGCAGGGTCCATGTTCCAGTTGAGAGATCCTAAAGAAGGCAGGCTGAAGGCAGCACCTGTTAGGGGGTTAACCTGAGGTGCCAACAGTGTCTCTGAATCACAACTATAGGAGCAGGATGGAGTATCACTAGCAGAGTTTGTTTCTGTTCTCTCCCGCCGCATATGGATACCTCCCAGTCCCTGTGGACCAAATCTATGCCTCGCCCTGGTCTCAGCCAGTCTGTTGTCATGGAGACTACGTTTGGATGTTGTTTTGTGTTTGACTGTCTGTTTCTGGTAGTGGTCAACAATGTTGTTCCTCAGTCCAGAGTTGAGGACGCTGTCCCATCCACTGACCTCCACTATGTCACCTCTGGTCCTGGCCTGCTCAGTGATGTTGTCCCCTGGGCCCTTGGCTGCACCGGTCTGGGCCTTGGAATCCAAAATGGTCGCCCAGTCTCCTCTGTTAGCCTCCAGCCAACCACCTGCAGGAAGAGGTTACAAAATAGACTTTACAAACATGGCAGATAACTCTACATATGGATTTTTGTTGTTGTCAATTACCTGGTCAAGTTTATAGATTATAATGTCTGTTTTTATATGTAAGTTCCATTGATTTTATTTTATGAATTAAGAAAATATAGAAAAGAAAATAGCCAGGTGCATCACCATTCCCAGTGAAGATCCATTACTTTATTTAGGCAGGTAGCCTAGCGGTTAAGAGCATTAGGCTGACTAGTTGAAAAATCTGTCGATGTGCCCTTGAGCAAGGTACTTAACCCTAATTGCTCCTGTAAGTTGCTCTGGATAAGTGTGTCTAGTAAATGACTAAAATGTAAATATGCATGTCTCCCTTACCTTGCTCCACCGTCTTTAGTCCACTCAGCAGGTCAATGTTCTCTGGTTCATCCTCTACTGTCTCCTCTTTGACTAGCAGCAGATCAGGCTTCCCATCCTCCATGTCTACTGACTGTAAGAGATACAGAGTGAGAGGATGTTGGATCAAGAAATCTGATATGAGCACCCTGCTATGGAGCATCTTCTGATTGGGCAATGAGGGATTGCTATGAGTACTATGCAAACATGTTAGTTGATTTGATAATATGCAAACATATTCGTTGATTTGATTACTTGACCCTTAAATATTTTGATAATTCAAAGGCATGGTCTCACACTTAAAGGGCAACGCCACCACTTTTCAACCTCACTTTCATTATCTCCAGCAAAATACCAGTGTCAACATACTTTTAGTGTATGTGGACACCTGCTCGTAGAACATCCCTTTCCAAAATCATGGACATTAATATGGAGTTGGTCCCCCCTTTGCTACTATAACAGCCACCGCTCTTCTGACAAGGTTTTCCACTAGATGTTACAACATTGCTGCAGGGACTTGCTTCCATTCAGCCACAAGAGCGGGCACTGGTCGGGCACTGATGTTGGGCGATTAGGCCTGGCTTTAGGCCAATTCATCTCAAAGGTGTTAGATGCGGTTGAGGTCAGGGCTCTGTGCAGGCCTGTCAAGGTCTTCCATACCAAACTTGATAAACCATTTCTGTATGGACCTCGCTTTGTGCATGGGGGCATTGTCATGCTGAAACAAGAAAGGGCTTTCCCCAAACTGTTTTCACAAAAGGTGGAAGCACAGAATGGTCTAGAATGTCATTGTATGCTATAGCATTAAGATTCACCTTCACTGGAACTAAGGGGCCTAGCCCAAAACATGAAAAACAGCCCCAGACCATAATTTCTCATCCATCAAACTTTACAGTTGGCACTATGCAATGGGACAGGTAGAGTTCTCCTGGCATCCGCCAAACCTAGATTCGTCCGTCGAACTGCCAGATGGTGAAGCATGATTCATCACACAAGAGAACGCGTTTCCACTGCTCCAGAGTCTAATGGCGGCGAGCTTTACACCACTCCAGCCGACGCTTGGCATTGCGCATGGTGATCTTAAGCTTGTTTGCAGCTGCTCGACCATGGAAACCCATTACATATGTGAAAACGGCACATTTCTAAAGTTAAGTAAAAAAAATAAAGTAAAAACATTCTACCCGATGACATAAAAAAAGTGATATTCAATGCATCATGCTGTGGGGATGTTTTTCAGAGGCAGGGACTGGGAGACTAGTCAGGATCGAGGGAATGATGAATGGCGCAAAGTACAGGGAGATCCTTGATGAAAACCTGCTCCAGAGCGCTCAGGACCTCAGACTGGGGCGAAGGTTCACCATCCAACAGGAAAACGACCCTAAGGACACAGCCAAGACAACGCAGGAGTGGTTTCGGGACAAGTCTCTGAATGTCCTTGAATGGCCCAGCCAGAGCCTGGACTTTAACCCGATCTACCATCTCTGGGGAGACCTGAAAACAGCTATGTAGCGACAGTCCCCATCCAACTGACAAGGTTGAGAGGATCTGCAGAAAAGAATGGGAGAAACTCCCCAAATACAGGTGTGCCAAGCTTGTAGCGTCATACCCAAAGGTGCTTCAACAAAGTACTGAGTAAAGGGTCTGAATACTTATGTAAATGTGATATTTCCGCTCTGAAATTTTAATACATTTGCAAAAATTTCAAAAAGACTAATTTTCATTGTCATTATGGGGTGTTGTGTGTAGATTGATGAGGGGGAAAAAAACTTTCATCAATTTTAGAACAAGGCTGTAACGTAACAAAACGTGGAAAAAGTCAAGGGTTCTGAATACTTTTCGAATGCACTGTAGACAGGTATGTTACTTTCCAAATCATGTCCAATCAATTTGAATTTACCACAGGTGGACGCCATTCAAGTTGTAGAAACATCTCAAGAATGATCAATGGAAACACAATGCACCTGAGCTCAATTTCGAGTCTCATAGCAAAGGGTCTGAATACTTATATAAATAAGGTATTTTTTTTGTTGCTTTTTAAAATTTGCTAACATTTATAACAACCTGTTTTCACTTTGTCATTATGGGGTATTATGTGCCTATTGATGAAGAAAAAAATATTGTATAAATTTTAGCTACGTCGGCAGCAGAGTGTGCAGCTGAGTGGGCAGCAGCTACATGAAAAAAATCCAGCACATGCACAGAAATCGCTATCATATCTAAGTATGATATAATAGGCAAGTTGGGTTCCAGAAAATCGGGAACAGTATATATTTTTGTTGTTGTAATTTTACCCCCTTTTTCTCCCCAATTTTGTTATATCGAATTGGTAGTCACGATCTTGTCTCATCACTGCAACTCCCCAACAGGCTCGGGAGAGGTGAAGGACAAGTCATGCTTCCTCTGAAACATGACCCGCCAAGCCGCGCTGCTTCTTAACACCTGCTCGCGTAACCCGGAAGCCAGCCGCACCAATGTGTCGGAGGAAACTGACGACAGAAGCCAGCTTGCAGGCGCCCGGCCCGCCACAAGGAGTCGCTAGAGCGCAATGAGCCAAGTAAAGCCACCCGGCCAAACCCAGATGACACTGGGCCAATTGTGCGCTGCCCTATGGGACTCCTAGTCACGGCCAGATGTGACACAGCCTGGGATCCAACCCCACTGCGTTGCAGTGCCTTAGACTGCTGTGCCACTTGGGAGGCCCCATAACAGGCTTTTAAAATGTAATATTGGTGCACAATTTAAAAATATGTTTAAAAAGACACTCATTTCGTGGAACGACCCAGTTCACAGTTGACTCACCTCAGTGAGACTGTGTGTGGTCCTGTGCTGCTCAGCTGGTTCCTCTGTGGGTTCAGGAGGAGGTGTAGTCTGGTTGTCCTCTGTGAACATGATCCCGTCAGGGTTCCCCAGACCCTCCTCACACCCCTCCTCCTTCACCAGCAGCACCTCTGGACCCTCCTCCTCCTGGAAGAGAGCGGTGATACAGATTACTCTTTAAGGTACATGCACACACAGATAATAAACACGCTTTCGGCATGGATTGTTTACCCATCCCCACTACGTTTGATTCCTATACTGTAGTCACAGAATGACTTCATTTTGTTAAACCCATCATGGTGGACATAAATATGACGTTTTGAATAAATATAAGTCAGCTATGCTAAGTCAAAAGTCATCAGACAAACCTGACTAAACTATTTTGACATGTACAGTAGGGTGTTTGTTAGTGTGTGGGTATGTGTAGGTATTAGGGCTGTCAAACGATGACAACAATCAAGTTAACGGCATTAGTTAATAGCGATTAATCTGCTCAAATTTGGCCCCAAAGAAAGATTTTTCCATTTAAAAAGTAGTGCATTGAGGTACAGGCATACTATGCTTTGATTGTAAGGAACGGAAACACAAAATGATCTACATCAAAGTCTTTTAGTAGCATTTCCACCATGAACAACACGTCACTAACATTGCTACAGCTATTAATGCTCCCAATGTTTGAGTAGGCCTACTCCCTCTTATCAATGTTCTTGAAGTGTAACACTTGTAAACAGTACAGACACAGAGTTTTAAGTACTGTTAAAGCTTCAGGTATTCTAGGAAAAAAATAACTGTCTCTATGGATACAAAGAACAGAGAGCTTTTAAACTGATGAAAACATTGTAACCATCTGTACTGTTCAGATAACTTTACACACATAGTCCTACGCACTCTCCCTCCCACACCAGGTCTCTCACACTTACTCCCACACTATTGACTATGATATTGATTACTGCTTTGTTGGGAAAGAGAAAGAAAAAGGCATTTCACTGTACTAGTGCACATGACAATAAAACCGTGAAACTTGAAACACACATCCTCTCTCTCACACACACCCCACTCTTGAATATGCAGCCTACCTTTGAAGTCAATTCCTTTCCAGTTCTTCCTGTGCCATCCAAATTTGTGCATAGCCAAGTCAGTGGTCAAGTTATCAGGTTGCTATGCAAAGGTGTGAAGAACTGACTGTAACGGTGTTCCCTGTTGTGTTCTGCACTTAAAATTGCCGGTGCGGAAACACATGCCCCGTGAAGATATGGAAACGCAATTAACAGCATCCGAAAAATGTACAGCGATGAACATGTCATGCGTTAAATAATGGGCCTAGTAAGTATATTTAGTAAGTGTCTATTGGTTATGAAGCACTGTTGGGATCAGATGTGAAGCATATTAAAGATAATCTCAATGAAAGTCTTGGAATGAAAAGTCCCATTTTGTCTTTATTAAACATAAACAAGTTTTACATACACCATATGAAAACCACACATAAGCATGACCCAACTAAAAATCTGGCATTAACTTGTTGAACTGCATTTCTTTTCTCATTAAAAGTGTCTTGGAAAAAAATTCAGTAGGTGAATGGAAGTAATCCAGGCATTTGTAAACATGTATCCTACACAGTACAAATATAATATGTAACAGACTTTAGACTTATAACACACAAAGTCTGGATGCAATATTCTACCCAGCAATATTCAACACTGAAATCTGATACTGTTATTCCAAATGTCTCTGTGGATATTTTCTGCTGATAACAATGAAAATGTATACATGTGTCTTTAATTCAGGGTTTGATCTAAATGTAAGAAGATACGCGTGAAATAGTTTATTTGAATGTTATAGACTGGAATGATTTTTCTGCTGGTGTATTCTGAGGAAGCTCCTCTCTGAGAACCTCTTCCCGCAGTGCGTACAGGCAAACAGCGTTTCTCCCGTGTGGACCTTCAAGTGCATCTTCAGCTGGTGCTGGCGGGAAAACCTCTTCTCACACTGGGGGCAGCTGTAGGGTTTCTCCCCTGTGTGGACCCTCTCGTGCCTCTTCAGGTCACCAGCCTCAGCGAAGCGCATATGACACTGTGTACAGCTGAAGGGTTTCACCCCTGTGTGGACCCTCTGGTGCCTCTTCAGGTTGCCAGCCTGGGCGAAGCGCATATGACACCGTGTACAGCTGAAGGGTTTTACTCCTGTGTGGACCCTCTGGTGGATCTCAACATTATGTGGGCAGCTGAAGGCTTTGTTACAGAACATGCAGAGGAACCGTTTCTCTTTACTATTGCCTGATGTAGCATCCCCTGTCTGAGCCTGGGCTCTAGTCCTGTCGTTTGAGTTCAATACCTGATCAAAAAAGACGCGGCCGCCGTGTGAATCAGAAGGCCCCATCGATGTGGACACTGGGTCGTGATCTCTGAACGCATGTGAAGGGGAGTGGGTCGCAACATTTAGATTTGTCTCCAAGCTTTCCCTGTAATCTAAAAAGTCGCTGGTGTTGCCCTGCGAGTGTCCTTCTTTTAAGTGAGTTTCATCTGCATTCCATGTCTGAGGAGAGTCGCGCTCAACTTTCACAATCACCTCATCTACGACTAGACCCTCCCCTTTCTTATCTTGGAACCCTTCAGAGTATACACTACTGCTGTACTGGTTCCAGTCCCCTCTCATTGGATTAGTCTGTGTATCTAAGCCCACAGGCATGTCACCAGATATCATCTGTGTCTCTGTAACGTATGAACAGGTTGGATCATTGTCAGCCTGTAATGCATCACCTGAGTCCCGATTGGATAAAACTGTCCTCAGGTTACCGTAAAGTAAATACTCTGAGCGGGGAGCAGGAGGACAGCCCAGTTGTCCCAGCCCCGTTAAAGTCTCGGTGTCTGTCTCTGACTTGAGAACGGCGTTCTGGATTCCACTGACCTCCGTGATGCTGCATCGGGTCCTGGGCTGCACTGAGGCGATGGTGGGGTCCTCCATAGCTACAGGAGGCACTCCAGCTGCTCCAGTCTGGATATCTGTGATGTGTCGTGGGTCCTCCTCTCCTTCAGACCTCTCCAGCTTGACTCCAGTACCTGCAGCCTCTGCAGGCTGACACAAGAAGAGAGGAGGTTATTGAATAACAATGTCATAGGGAAGTCTCACAAACTTCCCTACGGCATATAAATGAGGATGTACATATTAGCAAGTGAATAGCTGAGGGGAGCCTTGCTGAAATAAACTGGCCACATTTGATGTACTGTAATTTTGATGTAATACTATTACACTAACCTCTATCATGATAATGTGCTGGGTTGAGGTTCCACTCCCCTCATCAACAGTGATTGGTTGGTCATCTCTCCATGTATGGTGTCCCATAGGCTTTACAAAGCTTCTGTAGCCTCCAGTGCGATGTCCTTCACCTGAGAGAGTGA
Source organism: Oncorhynchus masou masou (assembly GCF_036934945.1). NCBI lineage: Eukaryota > Metazoa > Chordata > Actinopteri > Salmoniformes > Salmonidae > Oncorhynchus > Oncorhynchus masou. The sequence goes on along the minus strand of NC_088231.1, from coordinate 10,214,357 downwards.
TTGGGTGAAAAGAGGTGGTTAGGTTAGGTACTGTCAATGCTCAACTGTATATTGTACACTAAGGTAACATTTATCATAACTTCTTGAAATACTATTTATTGATTGATGTATTATGTTCCATGCAACACATTGTTTTCATTGAGTAAATAGGATGTGCAGTAAATCAATTGCGCCAAGATAGCTAAGTAATCAGGGAAATTATTGCATACTATCCAAAAACTGACCAAGACTAAATTCTGGGTAACACATCTGAACACATGTCCAGAGGGGAACGGGGCGACAGGCCGCGCATCCTCTGCATTCTGCAAAATGTACCTCTTGCCATTCCTCTGTATCGGTCGAGGATCTTGACACTACTGGGACGACTGGCGAGGACGCGCTCTGGTATTGTCCTTTCAGCGCGCTCCCTTGCCACCTTCAGTTCCAGTAGTTTCCTCCGCAATGCCCTGTTTTCTTTCTGGCTTTGAGTTATTTCCAAACGAAACACTGCATAGTCGTCGTCTACGAGTTTACAGATCTCTGCCACGGCTGCATTCGCTAGCACCTCCATGATGGAGGCTATTTGAGTGTGAAACACCATACAGTTAGCCATTGTTAGCAGCTCGCTCGTGTTACCTAGTTAACATCTATCAACTAAGTCGTCTCCAACACGAATTATACACTTTATAGTGTGAGTATGTGATGCTGTGCAGTTACATTAGTCATATTTTGAAATCCAAGGTGTTAAACGTCTAAATAACAACAATAAAAACGCTAACGTAGAAATTGTTCATTGTCACTGTTGATCACTTCCGTTTACTTCTTCTTTACGGCGGTTGGCAGCCAATATTTATGGTGCATTAGCGCCACCAACTGTACGGGATGAAAAAAGGAAATTCCATATTGTGAGAGTGGGAGATCCGTTTTGTTATTATCTCTCACTTCTTCATTACTTCAAACTTCCATGAACTCCCTCCCCAGGCTGTTACACGGTCCTGAGAGGGTATTACTGCTCTTGACAGTACCTCATGGAACTCCTCCGCTGACAAATGTTTTAGTCCCAGGAACCACTCGGCAGCAACCACAATAATGCCCATCTTCCTGGACTTCCCCTCCACATTAGCTGTGCCATTGATCACAATTGCCATAAAACTCACAAAGTCCACCTTCTTTACATACAGCATATCTGGATCCTGCTGGTGGGAGGCCAACTCTGCAACCTGCAGAGGCCTACCTGACAACACACGGACCTCCTACTATGTCTACCCTTCTTACTGTCTCCGCATAGGAGTGAATTGCCTGATTTTGGCCACCTCCATCTCTTTCACCCTATTTGGGCATTCCAAGGATGTCGCCTCATGTTCTCTACCACAGTTACAATACTTTATTCCTTTGCATATCTCTTCTGCTGCACAGTCTCCATCAAAGTGGTTTCCCCCACACGTCCCACATCTCGGCTCCTTCCGTCTGCAGACACTTTCTACATGTCCAAATATTTTACAACTGTTACACGGCAAAGGCCTGGATATAAAGGCTCTGACAGGATAATACACATATCCCAGCTGCACTCAGGTCAGGAGGGACTCCACATAAAAAAACACAAGGGCAGACAAACCCTTCTGCTTCTTGCCATTAACCACACAATTCATCTAGCATATACTTTAGCATATCAATATCAACTTATTATGCAACTCCAGAAATTACTCCATTTAATAGGTGACCTGCTCCGTTTGAACTTTACCCAAAGCTTTCTCCACCACTTTGGATATCTTCAATGGGTTTACAGAGTTGGGTGTACATCGTTCCAGAAAACATACTTCTACCAAGATACGATGGGGAATTATCAACCCTAGACAATTTTTCTTATTTTTCAATTTCTTTGGACAGATGTCCATTCTTAATTTCCCCTGCAAAATGATTCAAGCAGCCACCATAGCAATAAACGTAAGAAACCCTACCTTACTAAAACTCATCCTCTCTGGATGTCTCTATTCAGGCCTACTCACTGAGGGGCTCCCAGTCTAATCCCTCACCCGTGGGCTAACCGCTACTCTTCACTGCCTCGCATAGGACACTTTCTGCCCCACTCAAACTCTGACAATCTCAACCTGTCTCTCCCTCACAGGGCACTTCGGATCCCCAGCTGCATGGGCGCCCACACACACAGAGCTTTCTCTATTCCAACTGTACACTCCCTCTGACTATCCAGGTGAGAAAAAAGTATATTTTACTTAAATATACTCCAAATTCACATAATATACTACAAATACAAGATTTGTGGTATATTTTTCTAGTATATCTTAAGTATACTATGTTTACTATCATTACACTTAATACACATTTTAAATGCATTGTTTTTCTGTATTTAAGTATACTACACTGGTTGTACAAAACATTAGGAACACCTTCCTAATATTGAGTTGCACACCCTTTTGCCCTCAGAACAGCCTTAATCTGTCAGAGCATGGACCAGGCTGGTGACTTGAAAAGGCACCAGAGGGTCCACATGGGAGAGAGGCCGTCCGCCAGTACACACTGTGTGAAGAGGTCCTCAGAGAGGAGATACCTCAGTTTACACCAGCAGAAAAAACATTCCACTCTATAACATAGAAAGTAACCATTCAACTGGAGTGCTTCTGACATTTAAATGAATCCCTGCATTAAAGACAAACATTCATTTTCATTGTTATCAGCAAAAAAGACTTTCAGATGCATTTTGAATAACAAGAGTAACATATTTCAGTGTTGAATATTCCTGGGTAGAATATTGCATCCAGACATTGTGTGATATACACTGAGTGTACAAAACTTTAGGACTACCTATTGAGTTGCACCCACTTTTGCCCTCAGAACAGCCTCAATTCATTGGGGCATGGACTCGAACAGGTGTCGATAGCATTCCACCCATGTTGATCCCAATGCTTCCCACAGTTGTGTCAAGTTGGCTGGATGTCCTTTGGGTGGTGGACCATTCTTGATACTCACAGGAAACATTTGAGAGTGAAAAACTCAGCAGCATAGCAGTTATTGCGCCCACTGAATGGCACACGCACACAATCCATGTCTCAATTGTCTCAATCCTTTAACCTGCCTTCTCCTGTTCATCTATACTGATTAAGGTGGATTTAACAAGTGACAATAAGGGATCATAGCTTTCACCTGGTCAGTTTATGTCATGGAAAGAGCAGGTGTTCCTAATGTTTTGTACACTCCGTGTATATGGGTTTTTCTAAACTAGGGTACCATGTCATTAATAATAATTTGCAATTTTTTTCATGTGGATACATTAAGATATAAAGGGGGAATATAGATACATTCAATATAATCCATGAGTTGAATCAAAACTTATGCTTAAACCCTTTTTCATGCTTGTTGTCTTCACAGATTGGCAACAAATCTAATTTTATTTGTCACGTGCGCCAAATAGAATACCTTACAGTGAAATGCTTACTTACAAGTCCTCAACCAACTATTCAGTTTTAAGAAAAATACCCCAAAAATTATAAATAAAAGTAACAAATAATTAAGAGCTACAGTAAAATAACAATAGCGAGTCTATATACAGGGGGTACCGGTACGGGGGCACCAGTTAGTTGTGTGACATTTTTTCCTTACATTTATGATACTGTTGTTTGTTTTTATATCATATACTAAGGGATTTAACCATTGAATTACACATTTACCTTGATGCTGTGAAATTCCTGGATAGCTGTCTAACTCTTTTGTATGAAGATCTTGGAAGTGTACTGTAACCTCATAACATTTCAAATCAAATTTTACTGGTCACATACACATGGTCAGCAGATGTTATTGAGAGTGCAGCAAAATGCTTGAGCTTTTAGTTCCGACAGTGCAGCAATATCTAACATGTAGTCTAACAATTCCACAACAACTACCTAATACACACAAATCTAAGCATGGAATGGAATGGAATAAGAGTATAGTCAGTATAGTATAGTCAATAAACAGCATTCTTACATAGGTATTCCTCTTGTCCAGATGGGATAGGGCAGTGTGGAGTGTTATGGTGATTGCATCGTCTCTGGACCTATTGGAGCATGAAGCAAATTTAAGTGGGTCTAGGGTGACAGGTAAGATGGAGGTGATATGATCCTTGACTAGCCTCTCAAAGCACTTCATGATGACAGAAGTGAGTGTTATGGGGCGATAGTAATTTAGTTCAGTTACCTTTGCTTTCTTGGGTACTGGAACAATGGTTGCTACGGGGCGATGTTCAGTTACCTTTGCCTTCTTGGGTACTGGAACAATGGTGGCCATCTTGACGCATGTGGGGACAGGAGACTGGATGGGGAGATTGAATATGTATGTAAATACACCAGCCAGCTGGTCTGCGCATGCTCTGAGGACAATGTAGTCTAGGGATGCCATCTGGGCCGGTAGCCTTGCGAGTGTTAACACGATTAAATGTCTTACTCATGACGGCCACGGAGAAGGAGAGCCCACAATACTTGGTAGTGGGCCACGTTGCTGGCACTGTATTATCCTCAAAGCGGGCAAAGAAGGTGTTTAGTTTGTCTGGAAGCAAGCCGTTGCGGTGTCCGTGACATGGCTGGTTTTATTTTTGTAGTTTGTGATTGTCTGATTGCCATAAACATCTCACGTTTGAGCCGTTGAATTGCGACTTGAATTACAAACTACTGTTTGTATTTGGCAATATTCCAAGTCAACTTTCCATGTTTATATGCGGTGGTTCGCGCTCTCAGTTTTGCTCGAATGCCACCATCCATCCATTTTAATAGTCACAGTGGGTACTACATCTTCTATGCACTTTCTTATAAACTCATATAACCCTATAGGAAGGGAGTAGCAAAATGGAGTCGTGGTCAGATTTGCTGAAAGGAGGGAGGAGGAGGGCCTTGATCCAGTGCCTTTCCAGCACGAAAACTACAGTCAATATGCTGATAGAATTTAGGTAGCCTTGTTCTCAAATTTTCTTTGTTAAAATCCCCAGCTAATGCAGCCTCAGGATACATGGTTTCCAGTATGCATAAAGTCCAGTGAAGTTCCTTGAGGGCCAACATGGTATCGGCTTGAGGGGGAATATACACGGCTGTGACAATAACGGAGGAGAATTCTCTTGGGAAATAATACGGTCTGTATTTGATTGTGAGGAATTATAGGTCAGGTTAACAAAAGGACTTGAGTTCCTGTATGTTGTTGCAATTACACCATGAGTCGTTAATCATGAAACATATACCCCCGCCCTTCTTTCCGGAGAGATGTTTATTCCTGTCGGCACGATGTACAGAGAATCCAGGTGGCTGTACCGACTCCAACAGCATATCCCGAGAGAGCCATGTTTCCGTGAAACAGAGTATGTTCAAATCTCTCATGTCTCTCTGGAAAGCAACCCTTGCTCTAATTTTGTCTACCTCGTTATCTATAGACTGGACATTAGCGAGTAATATACTCAGAAGCGGTGGGTGGTGTGCGCGCCTCTGAAGTCTGACCAGCAGACCGCTCCGTCTGCCTCTTCTCTGGTGGTGTTGTTTTGGGTCAGATGCCCTGGGTGGTTTGGACAAAGGATCCACTTCGGGAAAGTCGTATTCCTGGTCGTAGTGCTGGTAAGTTGACGCCGCTCTGATATTTAATAGTTCTTCCCGGGTGTATGTAATAACACTTAAGATTTTCTTGGCTAACTATGTAAGAAATAATACTTTTAAAAAAAATACTGCAAAGTTTCCTAAGGACTAGAAGCGAGGCAGCCCTCTCTGTTGCGCAATTTTTGTATCTCTCTCTATGTTATAGTGTGAAAACAGTTGTCATGGGCAACAGTTTATGTGATTGCAAAATCCAATGCTTTAAACAGAAATAGTAACTTCAATTTGATTACTAAAACTAAAATCTGTCACGAATCCCGCTTCCTGAGTCTGTGTTTGCCTGTGTTTCTGTCCTGGAGTGTGTTTCCGGTGTCCTGGAACGCACCCTGTCTGGTTGCCGGGCGAATTAGCTTGTTGGGAGATCGATGTTCACCCGCACCTGTATCCCATCAGTAATCTGCACACCTGTCCTGATCATCACCTCTCCCCTTCAAAAGCTCTGACCTGACATCCATTCCCTGCCGGATCGTTAGCCATGAACAGTATGTCGTGCCATAGTATCAGCCTCAAGTTAGATAGAATTTGTTTTGTTGTTTTTTTACGTATTGCTTGCCTTAAACTTACCTCCGTTTGTTCTGTCTTCAGTTATTCACCCGGATCATTTACCCCATTCCCGCCTGGTCGTCGGAGAATTCCGCTACCCCATTGGATCCACCTATTTACTCCCATCAACTCACCACCGCTGCCCATTCATATTCACTTGTAAATAAATACTCACCTTCTTCCTTCTCTCCTTGTCCTGGTCTGCTTCTGGGTTCGATTTTGAAAGAACGTGACAAAATCGATACTGAAATTAATTGTGCTCATCAATAATTACGCATAATACTTGGTTGAAGCATGTTTGGTGTCTAGCTGTTTAGTTACTTGGGGATATTATTGTTCAAACTCCGCTGATTCCAATCTTCTAACTACATTCTATTAATATATTATCTATGAATTAATTGATTAGTAGCTGCCCATACTGTGCCACAGTACCAAGATAAGGTATGATTTCTCAGTTTCTACTTAAGATTTAGTATGTATTGACTTATTAAAGAACTGATGTTACTGTAAATGTTTAGCTGACTGATATATCAAAGCTACCGAGCTAACCATTGATAATCTTATTAAATGATGCAATACAGCCAAAACAACAGGATCCATTGCTGGACTAGAGATATGCCCTAGCTATAGTTAGTCAGTGGTTGCACATGTAACTAGCTGGATTGAGGCAAGGGTGTGAATAGTAGACATAAATATAAAATTTCACTGTTTACAGCAGGGCCTCCAGCTACACAGACCTGTCTGGTCAGCCTGGTAGGGTGCTGTGGGTGTGTCCAGCTTCCACCTCTGCAAATCTGTGTGTGAATAGCAATGGAATTAAACATTCAACCAATGCCTCAAGTGTTGGGCTGTAAGTCCACCACACACCCGAAGGGTTGTGAGGTCCTGTCCAGAACCAACCCCTAGCCCTTGTTCCTACACATTTGTGAAAATCTGAGAGAATTGGACAAGTGTTAGCAATACCGCCAAAATTCCCCCAAGCCTATCAGAGGGTAAGGTGGAGCTCTCATCATGTCACCACCCATCAATCGCTCTCAGACAAATGTCTAGACTCTGGGCAGTAGGGGCTAGGGTTGGTTTCTGTACAGGTCATGGGTATTATGGTGGTTCAGTCAGTCTGGCACTGTCAAAAAATTATCATAGCTGTCATGTACTTGCTTCCTCTGTCCTTGAGAGAATCTCAATTGCATTTCCTTGATTTGTTGCATCCTCTGTCCTCGTCTCCTTCTAAAAACCCATTGGATGAGAAGGTCAGAGGTCCCTCACCTCTCACCCTCTTATCCAATGGGGTTTGAGAAGGAGGCGAGGAGAGAGGACGTGAGGGATGAAGAAAATGCAATTGAGATTCTCCCCTTGTTTCCTCCATTCCTCACCTCCCTCTCAAAGCACATTGGGGGAGAGGAGGCAAGGTTCCTCCCCTCGTGCTCCAATGCACTTTCATGGAGAGGCAAGGAGTGGAGGAAACAAGGACAGAGGAAGAAAGAATGTGATGTCAAGTTCACACACACACTGCTTGAAGAGTTTACTGATTATAGTGATTTCATTATTGGTTATTATTATTGTTAATGATTTTGTTGACAGACGCATTGTATTGTATTACTGAATTAAAGTATTATATCAACTATAAAAAAAATATATAGAAATGCTGTTGATCTCTTTCATTCCTTTGGAATGTTTAGCATGGCTATAAATGGTAGAGGAGTTGACTAAAGCACAAACAGACCTGCTACTAGGCATGGCAAACAAACATGCAGTGTCCATGTTTCATGTAACATTTTGAATGTCATGTAGATGTTTTGTTGTTGCTTTAAAGTTATGGTCTCATTGGGCCTATCTAGACTCTCATTCCGGTAACTACATGTAAAGCTGCAGGAAAATCCTGTTTAAATGTTTGTCAAACCATTTTGAAATTTTGACCCTGATGTCACACATTGGCTCCTTTATTTATAGAAAGACCCATAAGTTCACTATCATCATACTTGAACACACTTATTAAAACACAATTATTAATAATTTAGTATATTCATTCCAAATACACTTGGAGCTGTTTTTGCAAAAACAAGTATATCTAGTAAAAAAAAAAATCACAAAATATATTTAAGGATACTTTTAAAAGTATGTGCATTAAAAAAAAATATTACCCAGCATCCTTTTCTGCAGCTGAAGTTTTGATTTATAATATGTTCCTCATATTTATGCTATTCAAATGTTTTGATGTTCATTTTCCAAATTAATTATTTATCACCGTAATGTGAACAGCTTAAGTGTTGAAATCCCACTGGTGCACAGTTATCAAAAACGTTAGATGAAAATTGCCACTCCAGCGACAACTGTTTTGTAAATATCCTCTTGTAACATTGGCTGAGGAGATTCCTTGGTCAATAAAGGTAACCTTTACATGGTTAATTACAATAGCTAATGTGGTTAGCTTTTACTCTATTTGTAAAAGTATACTTGAAATACATTATAAATACACTTTATTTGTAAAGAAAATACAGGAATTCCATTTAATTGTTCATGCTAGTGTACTAATAATACAATGACATTGATTGGCCAGCTAAATCAAACTTACATTTACACTGAATTTGAATTTTAGTAGACTTCTATGTTGAGAAATATACAATGTACATAAGGTATATTCAAAATAGATTTGTTTGACTATTTATCTAATAAACTAAGAATATACACTACCGTTCAAAAGTTTGGGGTCACTTAGAAATGTCCTTGTTTTTGAAAGAAAGGCACATTTTTTGTCCATTAAAATAACATCAAATTGATCACAAATACAGTGTAGACATTGTTCATGTTGTAAATGACTATTGTAGCTGGAAACTGCAGATTTTTATGGAATATCTACATAGGTGTACAGAGGCCCATTATCAGCAACCATCACTCCTGTGTTCCAATGGCACGTTGGGTTAGCTAACCAAAGTTTATAATTTTAAAAGGCTAATTGATCATTAGAAAACCCTTTATGCAATTATGTTAGCACAGCTAAAAACCGTTGTGATGATTAAAGAAGCAATAAAACTGGCCTTCTTTAGGCTAGTTGAGTATCTGGAGCATCAGCATTTGTGGGTTCGATTACAGGCTCAAAATGTCCATAAACAAAGGACTTTCTTCTGAAACTCGTCAGTCTATTCTTGTTCTGAGAAATGAAGGGAATTCCATGAGAGAAATTGCAAGGAACTGAAGATCTCGTACAACGCGGTGTACTACTCCCTTCACAGGGATTACTCCCTTCACAGAACAGAGCAAACTGTCTCTAAACAGAATAGAAAGAGTGGGAGGCCCCGGGGCACAACTGAGCAAGAGGACAAGTACATTAGAGTGTCTAGTTTGAGAAACAGACACCTCACAAGTCCTCAACTGGCATCTTCATTAAATAGTACCCGCAAAACACCAGTCTCAACGTCAACAGTGAAGAGGCGATGCTGGCCTTCTAGGCAGAGGTCCAGTCTCTGTGTTCTTTTGCTCATCTTAATATAATATTTTTATTGGCCAGTTTGAGAAGGCAGCATCACAGAATAACGAATATAACCTTAGCTGACCTTATCAAGTAGAAACTCTGTGCTTACGTTCAACAAGACAGACAGGGTATTCTTTCTCACCATTGCTACCGGGTCTACATCTCACCAAACAGCATGCGTCACAAACACCTGGAAATATTTTTTTTTATTTGATCCACTTCTACACTCAATGCTACCCCATTGATCACTCCTTTGAGTGGTGTCCTGCACGACACAGGTCGATCCCCGAGACGCGGAGTGCCCATTGCGTCTGGGCGGAGGATGCAACCGTTATCAGTTTGTCATTTACCCAGCTTGAAACAACATGTGGGCATTTCCATCTAAAAGGAGCACCAACATGTGAAGTTCTTAGGAGCATGTCAAATGAAAGATAAGTCAATATTTTTGTAAGTTTAAAAAAAATTAATTAATATGAGCATTTTAAACTACCCGGAATTTAAAGGTATTTCAATATTTAGAAAATAAATACAAATATCTCAATTAACAGACGATACAGCTGTTTCTAAAAGACAAGGATCAAGTTTATTTTGCACTTAATATTATCAAATCATTCTCTTTTTCTTCTGGTCTGGAACCTAACTTTAAATACGAAATATATTGTCCCTGCATAACTCAAATGACCAATCTGTTGAGAATATTCCAGTGAAGGATAATGTGAAACATTTAGGGGTGCATATTGTGAAAAACCATATTGTCCGTCAACATCTCATTTTCTCTCAGAGATGAAAGAAAACAAAATCCATCTTTAACAACTGGCTGACCTCTCTATTATTGGAAGGGTTTTATTGTCCAAAGCAGAGTTCTGTCACGATTTGTCTACCCTGGTCTTCCTATTTGTAGCTGATCAAACCAGCAAGGATATCAACAAGACTTTCCTAGACTTTATATGGAAAAATATACATTGCATCTTAAGAAGTCTGTAATATAAAACCAAAGAGCTGATGGTGGGCTTGAAGTAATAGATTTCATCGATATCAACAATACCTTTAAATTAAACTGGATGAAAATATGTATGCTTAGTTCTGAATCTATATGGTACTTCATTCCCTGTCATATTTTTGTGGAAGTGCAACTATTCTCCAGCAAAAGTAGCCTATTGGCTACTTAGCTTATTCAAGCCTGTCTCAAAATACAACACTACCCCTTTAAGGCAATAAAAAAGCTCTTTAATTGACTCGCCTTTCAAAGATGTACACGTTTTGTGCTCTTGTAGGAAGCAATCACTCCCCTATTGTTGACTACAAATGATCTATAACTGGGCTAATAACTCAAAGTGGCAAAGGATATGAACAAAATGTGCACACATTGCTGCATACAGCTCTCACTTTGATTTCAAAACAAGCACTCACAATCTACTCACAACTGCTCATGCTGTAAATACAGTCCAGTTTGAAGTAAATGGCTCAGATCCATATATGCCAATGGTCTATTTGCATATAGGCCTACTGCAGCTCTGACTTTATGCTGCACCGGTCTGAGTAAGGGCGGAGTAGTGCGTGTCAATGCAATAGAATCCTACTCCGATGCATTCTGCCTACAACAACATCTCTTGCATAGTTTGTTTTGTTGCATTGAAAGTGTCTAATATTGAGTTGATTCGATCACAATTGCCACAGTCAAGAGAAACGTTGATAGTGTTAACAGGGACTCTAGAACAGTGGTCACCAATCTTTTCTGAGTCAAGATCACAATGAGTGAAAATGCAAGCCGAGATTTACAGCTCAGATCTTTTTTAACATGACTTAAAAAAACGTAAGCCTATGCAACATTGACCACTTAAAAACAGTACTGTAGCAATGAGGTTTGTACAGTAAGCTATAAGCCCAATCGTAGTATATTGGCTTTGCTTGAACTGCCCTGCCAATGCATTGTTGTTAGGGCCATTTAATAAAAATCATATTTCAAAATTTGAGGAGGGCTTTATGATCACACCGGTAATAGATCCATTGTTGTATTACTTCTGAAGCATACATTTAAATAATTAGCTTTTTATTTTTATTTTACTGGGCTGCCATTGCCAGTGGTCAGTCTCAGCTGATGGAGGGTCCGCCGCTCTCCCTTTCCTCTCTCATGTTGTTACTCCGATGAACAGAAAAAGTGAAATATTTTTCTATTAAAAAAGACCCAAGCCACTAATAATAACGAAAGCCTATAGATACATTTTCCTATGTTCATTACTGCTGCAGTGCTTGATGAGTGTCTTTAAATCCTCAAGGTCTTTGACCTCTTGAGAACCAAACCACCGATCAAAAAGACATGCGTGTTCCCTTGCAAATTCAACATTGCTTTTGTGATTCTGTATTTTGTCATTTACGGAACTGTTGTCTCAGAGATAAACTCGTAAGCCTGAAGGATAGGCCTAATACACTAATTAAAAGGGGTGTCCACATATTTTTGTATATATAGTGTATTTTGCTGCCATTTTAGGAATTTGGCAATCCGCTCAAACCGAGTAAAATATACGTCCAACTCCTTTATGTTGAAAGGCGGTACAAGTCGGCTGTTCTGACCAAGATCAAAATATGGCGAAGGTGCAAGATGGCTTCACTGGATTCGGAGTGCTTCTAGATCCATCTCTCCTAATCTTAATGGCATGCTCACGTTCCTATTCTTGTTGTCTGGCTGCATGTTCTCTTTCCCTTTCCTTGTGCTCAAGCTTCTGTTTTCTTTTTGTCTTTAGTTCTACCTCTCGCAGTTGCACATCTATGGGGTGTACTCTACCACCCGTAGGACCCTTTTCATCATCCTTCCCTCTCCGGAAGCATTTCCTCCTCCACCAAAGCAGTATAGACTAACTCTTTGAATACTGCTTTTGAATCGGCATGTACAACTTTGATGTCACAATGCTTTGCAATGACGAGCAGATTCTTCTTCGTACATTGTTCTAGCATCTTCCATGTAGGGTTTTCCACAAACGCTTTCAACTTAAAGTCCATGGCTTTTTGAACTTTCTTTTTTATTAGCCTGTGTTCAACTTTACAAAATGATTCTTCAAAGCTCTCAGGGTGGATGTCAGTGACAGAAACTCTACCACAAAAGTGTCTTTTGAACACCCTAACATCTGGGCAAAGCAGAGCTTCAGAGTAGATTAGAGCAACTACCATACTCCTGGGCTTGAAGATCTCGGACGAGCCCCTATTTTGTTATATTCCCCAACAAGAAACCAAAAATTGGGTCTCCAACAGAAGGGGGAACGAACAAAAAACAAAACAAAACAGGTGGGGTTCTAGGAGGGGTTCTGAAAGACACTCATGGGGTTGTCCACTGAAAGTTGTCTGGCAACAACAACTGGGACCTAAAAGACACTCACCATGAGCGGCCATTAAATTTGCCCAAAAAACGGCAAACTAAATTAAAACCCACACCAAACTTAAAGACTGGATGCAAACCAAAAAGTGGAACAAAACAAAAACAGTGAAAATAAAATAAAATATATACACTAAAGGTGTTAACCCTCCACATCTCTCAAGCCATCAGGAGCACTGGGCCAGCACAGGTGAAAACCCTTTTGACTAACGAGATGACAGCCAGCACAGGTGTAACACATACTGACCAACAAGGTGACACCAATCGGTGCGCCCAATGTGCTAAAGTCCAACCTCGAAATATAAATGAAAAACCAAAGCCTGTAACAACAGTAAAGTACAGAACAGTAAAGTATTGTACAGTACAGTAGAGACAGTACAATGTACTCTACTGTCCTGTACGGTTCTCTTCTGTGATGTCCAAACTTGTGAAACAAGATTTTGTTTGGGGTGGCGGAGCTCATTACAATAATAGCCAGTGTGTAGAATAATACCCAAATATGCAAAATACAGATATTACATATTTCTCTACCTTTGTGTACCTCACCACGAAGCAAATGATATTCATAGCGATAATTATACATTTCTGTATAGTATAGATCAGGGACCCAAGTTGTAATTCCATTATCAGATGTAAATCCACTATACCTTCTGTAGTTCAATAACCAAAATAAATGTGTTCAATACTTAGTCAGGTAAACATGAATTAAGGCACTAACATTTCCTCATTATAAAAAACAGCATCAAACAACAGGTCAAGGTTGTCACTTTTCATCAGTGAAGCATTTTTACAGACACCATCCATCACCATATCATCTACTCTGCCTCATCATACTCATTCTTTCCTCAGTTCACTTCATATAGTTCCCTACTGCATCCAAAACCAACAGAATTAACTACAAACAAACTAGTATTACATTACATGTCACTGTACTCTATACATGGGCCGTGTGCATTTTCTGCTGGTGTGTCCTGAGGTATCTCCCCTCTGAGAACCTCTTCCCGCAGTGCGTACAGGTGAATGGCCTCTCTCCCGTGTGGACCTTCAGGTGCCTCTTCAGCTGGTGCTGGTGGGAAAACCTCTTCTCACACTGCGGACAGCTGTAGGGTTTCTCCCCTGTGTGGACCCTCTGGTGCCTCTTCAGGCTGGACGAGTGTGAGAAACTGGCCCGGCACAGGTGGCAGCCGAAAGGTTTCTCCCCCGTGTGCATCCTCTGGTGGATCTCCACCTGTTTGGGGAAACTGAAGACTTTCCCACAGAACAAACATGGGAAGCGCTTCTCTTTGCCACCAGATCTGCTGATAGTGTCACAACTAATGTCATTTGTCCATGGGCTTGTGTAGCTATTTAGTGTTGAGGCACTGGAATTGTCTGAGGTCTGGTTTAACATAAGGGGAGTGTGAGGAGGTCGAATGCCAGGGAGTGTCTGTGTTGTGGCAGGGTCCATGTTCCTGTTGATAGATCCTATAGAAGGCAGGCTGAAGGCAGCACCTGTTGGAGGGTTAACCTGAGGCACCATCTGTCTCTCTGAATCACAACTATAGGAGCAGGATGGAGCATCGCTAGCCAAGTCTGTGTCTGTTCTCTCTTGCCGCATATGGACACCTCCCTGTCCCCGCAGACCAAATCTAATCCTCACCCTGGTCTCAGCCAGTCTGTTGTCATGGAGACTATGATCGGTTGTTGTTTTGTGTTCGACTGTCTGTTTCTGGTTTTGGTTAACAGTGTTGTTCACCAGCCCAGAGTTGAGGATGCTGTCCCTTCCACTAACATCCACTATGTCGCCTGTGGCCCTGGCCTGCTCGGTGATGTTGTCCACCGGGCCCCTGGCTGCACCTGTCTTAGAATCCAAGATCGTCGCCCAGTTTCCTCTGTTAGCCTCCAGCCAACCACCTGCAGGAAGAGGTTAGAGAATAGACTTTACAAACATGGCAGAAAATTCTACATATGGAGTTTTTTCAGTCTATTACCTGGTCAAGTTCATACATTATAATGTGTGTTTTTATATGTAAACAGAAGTTGTATTGATTTCATTTTATGAATGGACAAAATCAATTAGACAGGTGCATCACTATTCCCATTGAAGATCTATTACTGTATCGAGGTTATATCAAATAAAATGTATTTATATAGCCCTTCTTACATCAGTTGATATCTCAAAGTGCTGTACAGAAACCCAGCCAAAAACCCCAAACAGCAAGCAATGCAGGTGTAGAAGCAGGTGTATGTATTTCTCCCTTACCTTGCTCCCCCACCTTTAGTCCACTCAGCAGATCAACACTCTCTGGTCCATCTTCTATTGTCTCCTCTTTGACCAGCAGCAGATCAGGCTTCCCATCCTCCATGTCTACTGACTGTAAGAGAAACAGAGGATGTTGGATCAAGAAATCTGATATGAGCACCCTGCTATGGAGCATCAATCTGATTGGGCAATGAGGGACTGCTATGAGTACAATTCAAAACATGTTAGCTGATTTAATACAATACTAATGGTTTAATACTAATTATATGGCATGGTCCCATACTTAAGACAAAATGAAGACCTGATCTAATACCATTCAGACAGTAGTGCACAGTGGGCTCACCTCAGTGAGATTGTGTGTGGTCCTGTGCTGCTCAGCTGGTTCATCTGTGGGTTCAGGAGGAGGTGTAGTCTGGTTGTCCTCCATGACTATGGTCCCCTCAGTGTCCCCCAGACCCTCCTCACACCCCTCCTCCTTCACTAGCAGCACCTCTGGACCCTCATCCTCCTGGAAGAGACAGGTGATACAGATTACACAGACATACACTCCCTCAGGTATGTACACACAGATAATAAACAGACTTTCAACATTGAGTGTTTACCCATCCCCACTATGTTTGGAGTCCTATACTGTAGTCACAGAATGACTTCATTGTTGTTAAACCCATCATGGTGAACATAAATATGAGGTCGTGGGTAAAAAATAAGTTGGCTATGATAAGTCAAAAGTCATCAGACAAACCTGACTAAACTATTTTGACGTGTACAGTAGGTTTGTTAGTGTGTGGGTATGTGTAGCTACAGTAAGCTGCAAATATATTGGGACAGGGGGGTATGATATTTGTGCTTCTCTAACCTTCTCACGTTTTTGTGCCATTACTTTTGGTCCCCTAAAATGGGGAGACTATGTACAAAAAATGTTGTCATTTCTAAAAGGTTCACCGGATATGGATTAAAAATACCCTCAGTTTAAAACGGGCAGTCTGTACTTTAACCTCATAGTCATTGTATCATTTATAATCGAAAGTGCTCAAGTACAGCCCCCCCCCCCCCAAAAATGCCACTGTCCCAATATGGAGCTCACTGTGTATTTAGTTATAAAGCGCTGTCGGGTATATGCAAAATAGGGTGGTATCAGATGTAATATACAAAAGAGAGTCTCAATGAAAGTCTTAGAAAGTTTAGTGTTTATTAAACATAAACAAGTTTAACACCATATGAAAACCACATCTAAACTACAAATCTGCTTGATAAACTACATGAATTTTCTCATTAAAAGTGTCTTGGCAAAGAAATTAAGTAGTGAATGGAAGTTATGAAATAAGCATTTGGGAACCTCATTTACAGTGCCTTCGGAAAGTATTCATACCCCTTGACTTATTCCACATTTTGTTGTGTTACAAAGTAGGATTAAAATTGATTAAATTGAAAAGAAAAATGTCAACGATCTACACAAAATACTCTGTCAAAGTAGAAGAAAAATTCTAGCAGTAGGAAAAATAAAACACTAATATATCATAAGTAGATAGGTATGTAACCCCCTGAGTCAATACATGTTAGAATCCCCTTTGGCAGTTGAGCCTTTTCGGGTAAGTCTAAGAGCTTTCCACACCTGGATTAACCAACAATTGGCCATTATTCCCTTCAAAATTCTTCACATTTTTTGAA
Source organism: Oncorhynchus masou masou (assembly GCF_036934945.1). Taxonomy (NCBI): domain Eukaryota; kingdom Metazoa; phylum Chordata; class Actinopteri; order Salmoniformes; family Salmonidae; genus Oncorhynchus; species Oncorhynchus masou. Next base: position 10,197,468 of record NC_088231.1, on the reverse strand, counting down.
GCTGTGGGCCAGAAGAGAAAATAACTTGACCCGGCCATGAAAGCTGCCAAAGCGTGTGGGTACATTGCTTACATGCGCTATGACAAGCTTATTGTCCACCCGCAGCAAACACACACACACACACTGATTAATGGACTGCTGAATGTTTGTTTTTTCTCGTACTTTGTTCTTTTCTATATTATGTCTGTCTCTGAGAGGCTACCCAGGAAAGAAATTACTCATTAATATATATAGCCTTAGAAATAAGCTTAATGAAATCAATAACTTGCTAACATCAGATAGCATTCATATATTAGCCATTTCTGAGACTCACTTAGATAATTCCTTTGATGATACAGCAGTAGCAATTACAAGGATATAACATCCATAGAAGAGACATAAATGCTTATGGGGGAGGTGTTGCTATATACAGTGCCTTCAGAAAGTATTCAGAACCCTTGATTTTTTACACATTGTTACATTACAGGCTTATTCTAAAATATATATTTTTTTACGATACCAGATCTTACAATACCCCATAATGACAAACCGACAGACATTTTTGCAAAATTATTTTTATTTCTATTTACATAAGTATTTAGACCTTTTGCTATGAGACTCGAAATTGGGCTCCATTGATCATCCTTGAGATGTTTCTACAACTTGATTGGTGTCCACCTGTGGCAAATTCAATTGATTGGACATGATTTGGAAAGGCACACACCTGTCTATATATATATATATATATATATAATTTTTTTTTAACCTTTATTTAACTAGGCAAGTCAGTTAAGAACAAATTCTTATTTTCAATGACGGCCTAGGAACAGTGGGTTAACTGCCTTGTTCAGGGGCAGAACGACAGATTTGTACCTTGTCAGCTCGGGGATTTCAACTCGCAACCTTACTAGTCCAATGCTCTAACCACTAGGCTACCCTGCCGCCCCAGGGTAGCCTAGTGGTTAGGTCCCATAGTTGACGTTGCATGTCAGAGCAACAACCAAGCCATGAGGTTGAAGGAACAATCTGGGGAAGGTTACAAAAACATTTCTGCAGCATTGAAGGTCCCCAAGAACACATTGGGCTCCATCATTCTTAAATGGAAGAAGTTTGGAACCACCAAGACTCAAACTGAGCATTCGAGGGAGAAGGGCCTCTAAAGGAGTTTCAGAGTACCTCTGTGGCGATGGGAGAACCTTCCAGAAGGACAACCATCTCTGCAGCACTCCACCAATCAGGCCTTTATGGTAGATTGTCCAGACGGAAGCCAATCCTCAGTGAAAGGCACATGACAGCCCGCTTGGAGTTTACCAAAAGGAACCTAAAGGACTCTCAGACCATGAGAAACAAGATTCTCTGGTCTCATGAAACAAAGATGGAACTCTTTGGCCTGAATGCCAAGCGTCACGTTTGGAGGAAACCTGGCACCATCCCTACGGTGAAGCATGGTGGTGGCAGCATCATGCTGTGGGGATGTTTTCAGCGGCAGGGCCTGGGAGAGCAGTCAGGATTGAGGGAAAGATGAACAGAGCAAAGTACAGAGAGATCCTTGATGAAAACCTGCTCAGGATCTCAGACTGGGGCGAAGGTTCACCTACCAACAGGACAACGACCCTAAGTACACAGCCAAGACAACGCAGGAGTGGCTTCGTTACAAGTCTCTGAATGTCCTTGAGTGGCCCAGCCAGAGCCCCGACTTGAACACAATCTAACATCTCTGGAGAGACCTGAAAATAGCTGTGCAGCGACACTCCCCATCCAACCCGACAAGAGCTTGAGAGGATCTTCAGAGAAGAATGGGAGAAATTCCCCAAATACAGGTGTTCCAAGCTTGTAGCGTCAAACCCAAAACGACTCGAGGCTGTAATCACTGCCAAAGCTGCTTCAACAAAGTACTGAGTAAAGGGTCTGAATACTTATATAAATGTGATATTTCAGAGTGAGCAAAGCTGTCATGGGTAGCTACTTTGAAGAATCTAAAATATATTTTGTTTTGTTTAACTTTTTTGGTTACTACATGATTCCATGATTATTCTACAATGTAGAAAATAGTAAAAATAAAGATAAATAAAGAAAAACCTTTGAATGAGTAGGTGTGTCCAAACTTTGGACAGGTACTTTTTTTGATGTGCACTCATTACGTCTGCTGTTTTTGGTCGACACAAGACAGTGCAATAGACAACTGTCACATCTATTTTCTACGCAAGCTTACTAAATGTAAATGAAAAACCTCTGGACAAATGTAATGGAAACATAGTTAATGAGTTGAATCAGCTGGTTTTTTGTCTGGGGCTACAACAAAAATGTGTGCTGTTGGGGGTACTCGAGGACTGGAGTTGGGAACCACTGGCCTACACAGTTCAAATACATTTTGTTAGGCTTATATATGCCTTATACACTGAGTGTGCAAGACATTAGGAATACCTTCCTAATATTGAGTTACACCCCTTTTTGCCATCAGAACATCCTCAATTCGTTGGGGCATTGACTCAAAGGTCTCCAGTGCTTCCAGAGTTGTGTCAAGTTGGCTCGATGTCCTTCGGGGGGTGGACCATTCTTGATACACATGGGAAATAGCAGCGTTGCAGTTCTTGACACACTCAAACCGGTGTGCCTGGCACTTACTTACATACCCCGTATAAAGGCACTTAAATATTTTGTCCCTCTGAATGGCACACATTCACAATTAATGTCTCAATTGTCTCAAGGCTTAACAAAAAATATTATTTAACCTGTCTCCTGCCCTTCATCTGCACTGATTTAAGTGGAGTTAATCAATGACATGAATAAGGGATCATACTGTAGGTTTCACCTGGATTCATGGAAAGAGCAGTTGTTCCTAACGTTTTGTACACTCAGTGTATATTTTACAATGTCTGGAAGCAACATTCCTCATGAATATTCAACACTGAAATATGTTACTCTAGTAATTCCAAATGCAACTGTGGATCTTTTGACAATTCATCTGTCTTTAATGCAGGGTTTGATCTAAACGTCAGAAGCAATCGAGTTGGAATGGTTACTTTCAATGGAATGGTTTTCTGCTGGTGTATCCTGAGGTAGCTCCTCTCTAAGAACCTCTTCCTGCAGTGCGAACCACCTTTCTCCTGTGTGGACCTTCAGGTGCATCTTTAGCTGGCTGCTGGCGGTAGAATCTCTTCTCACACTGGGCTCAGCTGTATCATTTCTCCCCTGTATGGACCCTCTGGTGTCTCTTCAGGTTGCCAGCATGGGCAAAGCGCATGTTACACTGGGTACAGCTGAATGGTTTCTCCCCTGTGTGGACCCTCTGGTGCCTCTTCAGGTCACCGGCCTGGGCGAAGCGAATGTGACACTGGGTACAGCTGTAGGGTTTCTCACCTGTGTGGACCCTCTGGTGGATCTCCACCTTCTGAGGGCAGCTGAAGCCTTTGTTACAGAACATGCAGAGGAACCGTTTCTCTTTACTTTTGCCTGATGTTGCTCCCCCTCCCCGAGACTGGGCTCTGACCCCGTCGTTTGAATTCAATACCTGATCGAAAAGGACATGGCTGTGTGAATCGGAAGACCCCATTGACGTGGACACTGGGTCGCAATCCCTGAACCCATGTAAAGGGGAGTGGGTCCCAACATTTAGATTGGTCTCTAAGCTTTCCCTGTAGTCTAAGAAATCACTGCTGTTGCCCTGCGAGTGTCCTTCTCCTAAGTGAGTCTGGTCTGCATTCCATGTCAGAGGAACGTCATCCTCCACTTTCACAGTCACCTCATCTACGACCAGACCCTCCCCTTTCTTATCTAGGTGCCCTTCAGAGTATACACTACTACTGTACTGGTTCCAGTCCCCTCTCATTGGATTAGTCTGTGTATCTAAGCCCACAGGCATGTCACCAGGTATCATCTGTGTCTCTGTAGCGTATGAACAGGACGGATCATTGACAGTCTGTAACACGTCACCGGAGTCCTGATGGGACAGAACCGTCGTCAGGTTACCGTGAAGTAAATACTCTGAGTGGGGAGCAGGACAGCCCACTCGCCCCAGCACCATTGAAGTCTTGGGGCATGTCTCTGTCTTGAAGATGGTGTTCGACGTTCCACTGACCTCCGTGATGCTGCTGGGCTGCGCTGGGGCGGTGGTGGGGTCCTCCGTGGTTACAGGGGGCGCTCCAGCCGCTGCAGTCTGGCTGTCTCTGCTGTGCCGTGGGTCCTCTTCTCCTTCAGCCATCTCCTGCTTAACCCCAGGACCTGCAGCCTCTGCATCTGCAGACTAACACAAGAAGAGAGGAGGATATTACCGGTACACAAGTTGAATAACAATGTCATAGGGAAGTCTCACGAGATAAATGAGGATGTAAAGGTACAGTGCATTCCAAAAGTATTCAGACACCTTCACTTTGTTGTTAGAGCCTTATTCTAAATTCCTCATCAATCTACTCACAAAACCCCATAATGACTAGTGAAAACAGGTTTAGACATTTTTGCAAATGTATTAAAAATAAAACAGAAATATTATTGATTCATATTATATGTTATTTTTCTATAAAGCAATTGAGGGCAGGTGCATCCTGGTTCCACTGATCATCCTTGAGATGTTTCTACAACTTAATTGGAGCCCACTTGTGGTAAATTCAATTGATTGGACATGATTTGGAAAGGCACTCACCTGTCTATATAAGGTTCCACAGTTGACAGTGCATGCCAGAGCAAAAACCGAGCAATGAGGTTGAAGGAATTGTCCATAGAGCGCTGAGACAGGATTGTTAAGGCACGTATCTGGGGAAGGATGCCAAAACAATTTTGCAGCATTGAAGGCCCCCAAGAACACAGTGGCCTTAATCATTCTTAAATGGAAGAAGTTTGTAACCACCAAGACTCTTCCTAGAGCTGGCCACCCAGCCAAACCGTGCAATCGAGAGAGAAGGGCCTTGGTCAGGGAGGTGACCAAGAACCCGGTGGTCCCTGTGACAGAGCTCCAGAGTTCCTCTGTGGAGATGGGAGAACCTTACAGAAGGACAACAATATCTGTAGCACTCCACCAATCAGGCCTTTATGGTAGAGTGGCCAGACGGAAGCCACTCCTCAGTAAGAGGCGCATGACCGCCCGCTTGGAGTTTGACAAAAGGCACCTAAAGGACTCTCAGAACATGAGAAACAAGAATCCTAGGTCTGATGAAACCAAGACTGAACTCTTTGGCCTGAATGCCAAGCATCACATCTGGAGGAAACCAGGCACCGCTCATCGCCTGGTTAATACCATCCCTATGGTGAAGCATGTTGGTGGCAGAATCATGCTGTGGGGATGTTTCTCAGCGGCAGGAACTGGGAGAATAGTCAGGATTGAGGGAAAGATGAACGGAGCAAAGTACATTGAGATAATTGATGAAAACCTGCTCAGGACCTCAGACTGGGGGGAAGGTTCACCTTCCAAAAGGACAACGACCCTAAGCACACAGCCAAGACAACACCTGACAGAGCTTGAGAGGATCTGCAGAGAAGAATGGGAGAAACTCCCCAAATACAGGTGTGCCAAGCTTGTAGCGTCATACCCAAGAAGGCTCGAGGCTGTAATCGCTGCCAATGGTGCTTCAACAAAGTACTGAGTAAAGGGTCTGAATACTTACGTAAATGTGATATTCCAGTTTATTTTTTAGACATTGTGAGAAAAATCAAAAATTCATTTTTTTCTTTGCCATTATGGAGTATTGTGTGTAGATTGATCATTGGAAAAAATGATTTAATCAATTTCAGAATAAGACTAACGTAACAAAATGTAGAAGAAACGGGGTCTAAATACTTTCCAAATGCACTGTAAGCAAGTGAATAGCTGAAGAGGAGCCTTTCGGAAATAAACAGGCCACATTTGATTTACAAAGTAACAAAAACATTTTATGCAATACTATTATACTAACCTCTATTATGATAATGTGCTGGGTTGAGGTTCCACTCCCTTCATCAACTGTGATTGGTTGGTCATCTCTCCATGTATTGTGTCCAGCTGGCTTCACAAAGCTTCTGTGGCCTCCAGTGAGATGTCCTTCACCTGAGAGTGATTGGGGGAATAGAGGTGGTTAGGTACACTATTGACAGTTTTGACATTGTATGTAAGGTAACACTTCTCATAACTTCTTGATATACTATTTATAGATTGATTGATTATGTTCCATGCATCATATTGTTTTCAATGAGTAAATAATAGGAAATGTTGTAAATCAAGAATCTGGTTAAAATATGATAGTGTCTTAGTTATCTTGAACAAAGGAATCAGGGGAATTACTCCATGCAATCCAAAAACTGACCAACACCCAATTTTGGGCAACCATATGTACTTATCACATGTAAATCCACACGTGCGCTGGGGAAATCAGGACGCTAAGCCTGGCAGTCTTGGCCTTCTGCTAAATGTACCTCTTGCTATTCCTCTGTACTGGTCGAGAATCTTGACACTTCTTGGACGACTTGCGAGGACGCGCTCTCGCATTGTCCTCTCTGCGCGCTCCCGTGCCATCTTCAGTTCCAGTAGCTGTAGTTTCCTCCGCAATGTCCTGTTTTCTTTCTGGCTTTGAGAAATTTCCAAACGAAACACTGCATAGTCGTCGTCTACGAGTTTACAGATCTCTGACACGGCTGCATTCGCTAGCACCTCCATGACGGAGGCTATTTGAGTGTGGAAAACCATACAGTTAGCCATTGTAAGCAGCAAGCTAGCGTTGCCTAAATAACATCTATCAACCAAGTCCTATCTCCAACGCGAATTTAAAAACGCTAACGTGGAAATTGTAATCGGACACTGGGGTTTGGGCAAAAGTCCGACCAAAGGCAATACAAAACTCTGGTCCAGAAACTGTGACACAGGCAAGAAGAACTAAGTACTTCCGAGTCACGAATTTTTGGAATTCTTCTGAATAAGAGTCCTGTACACTTTGCAAATGAATAATTGTGCCAAAACAATGGAACATGTCCACAACTATCTATATATTTTCTACTATTTATCATAGAAATAATAATTTAAAGTATTTCTATGTGATTTGCTTTATTTTTTAAAGCCTAAATGGTCAACAATGTTTTTTGTGTGTGTAATCCTATCATTTATTGGACTGTACCACAGGAGGTTAGAGGCACCTTAATTGGGGAGGACGAGCTCATGTTAACAGCTGGTGTGGAATGTTCTCAAATACATCAAACACATGGTTTGATGTGGGATAGAGTTCCATCGAGTCATGGCTCTATGTAGTACTGTGTGCCTCCCATAGTCTGTTCTGAACTTGGGGACTGTGAAGAGACCTCTGGTGGCATGTCTTGCGGGGTATGCATGTTTGTCCAAGCTGTGTGCAAGTAGTTCAAACAGACAGCTCAGTACATTCAACATGTCAAAACCTCTCACAAAGACAAGTAGTGATGAAGTCAATATCTCCTCCACTTTGGGCCAGGAGAGATTTACATGTGTCGCCGATGTGAAATGTCTAGCTAGTTAGCGGTGTTGTGCACTAGTGGCGTTTCAATCGGTGATGTCACTTGCTCTGAGACCTTGAAGTAGTGGTTTCCCTTGCTCTGCAAGGCCAATGGCTTTTGTGGAGCGATGCGTAACGATGCTTCGAGGGTGACTGTTGACGTGCGCAGAGAGTCCCTGGTTCGCGCCCAGGTCGGGGCGAGGGGACGGACGTAAAGTCTATACTGTTACATTGGTGCTGTTGACCCGGATCACTGGTTGCTGCGGAAAAAGGAGGATGTCAAAAGGGGGGTGAGTGTAGCCGATGTGAAACGGCTTGCTAGTTAGCGGTGGTGCGCGCTAGTGGCGTTTCAATCAGTGACGTCACTTGCTCTGAGACCTTGAAGTAGTGGTTCCCCTTGCTCTGCAAGGGCCGCGGCTTTTGGGGAGGGATGGGTAACAATGCTTTGAGGGTGACTGTTGACGTGTGCTGAGCGTCCCTGATTCGCGCCCAGATCGGGGGGACGGACGTAAAGTCTATACTGTTACACATGCATATTATTAATATTAGCACTCTGTACATCCAAGGGCCAGCCGTGCTGCCCTGTTCTGAGACTATTGCATTTTTCCTGAGTCCCTCTTTGTGGCACCTGATCACACGACTGAACAGTAGTCCAGGTGCAACGAAACTAGAGCCTGTAGGACCTGCCTTGTTGCTAGTGTTGTTAAGAAGGCAGAGTAACGCTTTATTATGTACAGACTTCTCCCCATCTTAGCTACTGTTGTATCAATATGGTTTGACCATGACGGTGTTACTCCAAGCAGTTTAGTTTTGGAAATATTTAGGACTAACTTATTCCCTGCCACCCATTCTGAAACTAACTGTAGATCTTTGTTAAGTGTTGCAGTCATTTCAGTCGCTGTAGTAGTTGATGTGTATAGTTTTGATTCATCCACATACATAGACACACTGGCCTTACCCAAAGCCAGTGGTATGTCGTTAGTAAAGATTTTTTTAAAGTAAAGGGCCAAAAAAGTTGTAAATCTGTTGTAAATTTGTTTACTGTAAAATAGCATTGTATCTGGTCAAACGCATTTTTTTTCCAAAAGTTTACTAAAGGTTGGTAACAGGCTGATTGGTCGGCTATATGAGCAAGTAAAGGGGGCTTTACTATTCTTAGGTAGCGGAATGACTTTAGCTTCCCTCCAGGCCTGAAGGCACGCACTTTCTAGTAGGTTTCAATTGAAGATATGGCAAAGATGAGTGATAATATTGTCCGCTTTTATCCTCAGTCATTTTCCATCCAAGTTGTCAGACCTGGGTGGCTTGTCATTGTTGATAGACAACAATAATAATATTTTCACCTCTTCCACACTCACTTTACAGAATTCAAAATTACAATGGTTGTCCTTCATAATTTGGTCATATATACTTTGATGTGTAGTGTCAGCATTTGTTGCTGGCATGTCATGCTTAAGTTTGCTAATCTTGCCAATGGAAAAAAATAATTAAATTAGTTTGCAATATCAGTGAGTTTTGTGGTGAATGAGCCATCTGATTTAATGAATGATGGAGCTGAGTATGCCTTTTTGCCGAAACTTAATTTAAGGTGGTCCAAAGCTTTTTTACTATCATTCTTTGTCATTTATCTTTGTTTCATAGTGTAGTGCAATGCAATATGTATGTTCAATATGAAAATCCTACTGCATTGAAACTGATAGGCCAGACTTTGGCTGCAAAATGAACAGTGATGCTCGTCGCGTTGTAAACTCAATGGATTTGGAAAGTAGAAGTGCTCCTGAGTAGAATGGACCCCACCTTTTAGGTGGTACAGGCAATTAACATAATAACTATCTAGTAATCATTACCTTTAATGCTGTTAACAATAATGTCAATGCTATGACATTATTCATGCAATTATGGCGATTCACTTTTTTCCTTTTTTGATATTATTAAAGACAATTCTAAGTCTGCTAACATTTTCTCATAAAATGTTACGAATTTCAACCATTATTATAATTTTTTAGCCATCTTCATTGCAGGACTTTTATTTTGAAGGGAAATTGCCGAGGTCACAGCCTTTTTCTTGCATGTTCTTACTGGCAGAATGGAGGTGAGAGAAAGGATTTTATAGGCGTAGACCTTGCAAGCTTGTCGTCCTAAAAACCACAGATGATTTAGCATTTTCTACCTCTTCTTCGTTAGGAGATCCTTTACATTTTGTTCAATGAGATAATATCAGTCAGTTATCATGACCTTTATGAATTATGAAGCCTTTATGTGGTTGTTTTGATTATATAAATGCTTCCAAATTCACAAAGTATGGTTAGCTGATGAATATTGTCTCATAGAACAAATCGTATAAATTCTCCTGAAACTGTGTTTACCACAGACTTTATTTTCGGTGATATTATCAACAACAAAAAAATCATTAATTTCCCCATAGGCTTTGGCCAAAGAGCCATGGCGGAGTTAGCCTCCGTTAGTGCATACAAAAAGACGCCATTACTATTGCGCTCAATTGGTTGGCGTCACAGCTCAAAGTGTGGCTCAATGAAAAGGGTATGCGGGCTGTTCTTTGAAAAATTGTACTGTTTATTACATTACACATAAAACATTTCACGATCAGTAATCTTTCAGAGCAGACTTGTTTATAACAATTTCCGTAATAATAGGGCTTGCTAATAAATCCTTAGTTGAGGTTATGCTCAGGTAAAACAATTTGGCTAATCTATACTTACATATTTCCAAGTCCTATCCTTCAAGATCAAGGGGTATACCATTTATTGGAATGGCTGGAATTTTGATAGACTTTGGTTTTTAAATGTAAAGATACTATTTCATAGTATTTATTATATGTAGCATAAAGCGATAGGTTAGAAGAAGCCTACATAACCAACCCATAAAGTAAAAGGTAACTATATATGGCCAGCTATGTAAACTTTAACATTGATTTATCCTGCAATTGGTAGCATACATTTTTGGTCTTCTTCTAATGCCTCTTAAGGGGAAAGTCATTTAAAAGTAACTGAATATAATTCGATTACACTACTGAGTTTGGGTAATCAAAAAGTTAGTTACCTGTCAAATTGTAATCAATAATGTAACGGATTAAATTTAGAAAGTAACCTACCCAACCCCGTAACGGCACAATTTTTGTAAAAAAAAAAATTTGAAAATGCGATGGAAACCTATTTAACTTGTATTTTCATTCAGTACATGGGAATTGGAACTGTAAAAGTTATTTTTATATGTGAACTACATCGTCACACACAGCCTTTTATCCTCAAAAAGTCAGTTTGATCGAAACACGTCACTGGTGAGAAAATGCATACTGTTTTATGCAGATGTTAGAATATTCACATTAAAATCTGTTGCAAATTGGATGGAAACCTAGCTACTGACCTAAAAAGAAAGGGTGGCTAGATCCTATCAGTGGTAAGGACAGAAACCTATAGGTTTCATATAAAAAATACAACATGATTTTAATTTGCTGACAGATTTGATCACCCTTTTTATTTTTTTACATAAAGGAACAGATGAAGTCAGGTTGTCTGTCAAAACATTGGTTATTAAATTATTGCATCTGAGGCTCTCCTTTTCAGCTAGCCAGCACCTCACCTAAATAGGTGTGCATTTCACCTCCAGACCACCTGATTATGTAAAATAATAATACAAAAATAGGAACATTATGTTGTTATGAATAGAACACAGACAAAACCAAACTCAGAGGGGGAAATGTAGTGTTACACTTTAATGCCAGCACCTCAAACAACAAGTCATGTGAGCATACCCAGATGTTCAACTGAAGGACTTAGTAATCCAAAAACTCTTACTGTACCCCAAGACACTAAACATGATAACCATAATATGTCAGATAAAGAATAATTCTCATATCCCTGGTGTACATCTCAAGCCACACTGCTACGATTTCTCCCCATTGTGGACACTCCTATGTCTGTTAAGGCTACTCAGGAAGGAGAAGCTCTTCACTTGAAGGGCCTTGGTGAGAACGGTCTGGTGCCTCTTCACATAGTTTGCCTCAGTAAAGCAGTTCCCAAACGTGGGGCAGGCGTACAGCTTGTCAGCGTCCATCCTAATGCTCAGCCCCTCACGTTGTGACACAATGACACTAGAGCAGGGGATCTTAAACCTTTTTCAGCTTGGGACCCAAATTAGAAATTCTGTGTTGTCCTGGGACCCAAGCTTAGGAAAATATGCAACTATACATAAATATTGGCACATTTCATTGCCTTTATGCCTAACAACATGCAATATATACATAAACAATGAAATACCCATAAATATCTTTTCATGTTTATTTTTCCCCATTACATACCTGTCTAGGTTGGAACTGTTGCTGTTAAATACAATAAATGATTGAACTGGAATAAAAGGATTGATCACATCACACAGATGTATAACAAAACACACACACACAGGCTTTTTGAACGTGCAACCCTAAGTAACAGTACAGATAAAATGTCAGGCCTACTGTACATCTTACTGTAGAAATTATTGTTGATAGAACGTCTAGGTTGGAACAGTCGCTGTTTAAAATACTTATTTTTCTATTTTGAACTGGAATAAACTGATTGATCACATCACACAGATGTAGACCAGAAAACACCTACATACACACAGTCCTAATGAGAGGTGTGTGGCTGGTTGAAGTTTTCAACAAGTAGGTCTATTCTGGGCTCAGTTTTTCACAGTGCAACACTGAGGTCATGCTCAGCATTGACAAGGTTTCTGGACTTGAGAACCCTGACTTGTATAGGCATGTGGTGCCAAACTGGATCAGAACATCTACTGCTTTCTCAGTCAGGCAGGAGACCGCTTAATGCTGCAGATGATCAACCCAGAACTGTGTGAGTGTTTGCCTCAAAAAGCATCTTGCTTCAATGAATTATTACTTGTATTTTAACAGCAACAGTTCCAATCTAGACTTGTTTAACAATAATGTCTACAGTAAAATGTACTGTATGCCTGATGATTTTTAATCTTCATCTGTACTGTTTCTTATGGTTGCACGCTCAGTAGTTAGTTAGCTTGCTTTGGCTAACGTTAACTATTAAATGTAAACTCACTCACTTTTGTGCATCACCTTGGTCCGTACAATTGACCTTATTGTAGCGGCCCAAAAACGTAATACTTCCAGATCAACTGTAATGTCAATACCATTGTAAAGCACAATTTCTACCCTTTCCTACAGAATCAATTATATGACCCCCACGCTGCCCGTTTCTGCATAATTCAAGAAGACAATGAGCCCCGTCAGGTCTTTTTATAAATGGCGGGTGGGGAAGCGAAATTAATGCGTGATAGTGAGAAGGAGAGATGTGGGAAAACTGCTTTTTTTTTTACTCGATCTGTCCAACTGATCGCCTCTAAAATGTAAATAAAACACTATAAAGGACTTTATATAATGTGTCATTACATACCTATTTGAAAGTTTGTGTCGAATTTGAATCAGGTTTTTAGCGCAGTGCTAAAGTGATCTTAGAAGTTAACAGCGGCTTTGAGTCATGATCGCTTGCTGTGATGATGCAAAAAATGACTAGGTATCCCCCTTACCCCCGTCACTGTCCAATTCTTGTTTTAAAATGACGAGAGAAGTGCTACGACACCTGGTGGAGAGAGATTGTAAGACAGAAATAGTTGCTTTATGCGTGCTGTACGTTACGACACGTCACAATGTAACGAAGGGTGTTTTTCAACTTCTCTCCAATACTATAGAGCCATTACCATGTCGATCAACGCTTGAAAAGAAATTCACACCCCGATTTTGAAGTCAACACAGTCCCATTAGCCTCGTTTGAATGTTGTGGTTGCGCACATTTCTACGGAGTGGGGTGAGTTTACGTTACCTTTGTAACGTTACAAGACCAGAGGATTTTTTTGAAAGAGAAACTCACATCTACTATGAGAGATAGTACTCCCTTATTTATGCATACATTAAATGACAACAATGCCTTGCTAGTTGACTTACTTTTCCACTTTCGAAGCACTGTTTCCTGAAGCATTCTGCCCTGTTCTGAAAGAACTCCCTGGGTTTACCGTCATGTTGTGCCTGGATGTTTGGTCAGTACGTGTCATTCTATTAATTTGTTCGTTTTGAGACTCATTACTATGCACTTCCCCACACAAAACATATTGTGGGCACTCCTCGTTATTCCTCAAAGTTTGTATGAAAGAGACAAAAAGTCATTACTGTATTTGCGTTTCATGACGATTGAGCTCAGTCATAACTTGTGAGTTCTAGCATGAGTCCATTTCATGACAGCGGTGAGTGATGGCGACTGGGAATAACAAGTCAGTGGCTTGAACGACAGCGCTGCAGCGTGTGGGTTGCGGATGGATCTTCAACAAAACTGCAGAAAAAAGATTAGTAAACTGCGAAGCACACGGGCATCTCCCTCTACCTCTCATACTCGCGCAGCTGCCAAACTGAGAGATCGCTGCTAAGTAGAGTGCAGTTGCACTTGGCCAAATAAACTCCAGTAGTTAATTAAATAATTATACATTTATGTTGCGACCCCTACTTTAAGAAATTGAAGCAAGTCTTTCAGCTCCCTCCTTGACCTCTAGCTATTGTTTGGGTGTTGTTGGGATTGTGTGCTGTGTTATAGGCTAGGTACCTCTTGTGGTGAACACCCACCCTTGCCTTTATTGGTGGGGTAACCATGGAGGTAACTGAGGCAGGCCTTTTTATTTTGCCTTTATTTAACTAGGAACAAAGAACAAATTCTTATTTTAAATGTTGGCCTAGGAACAGTGGGTTAACTGCATTATTCAGGGGCAGAATGACAGATTTTTACCTTGTCAGCTTGGGGATTTGATCTTGCAACCTTTTGGATACTAGTCCAACACTCTAACCACTAGGCTACCTGCTGCCTAGACCTTCTATGAAACCATTTCCTAGGCATTTAAACAGGAGAACAGCAAGATGACAGCAATCTGTAGTTCATTGGGAGAGGACATCAGTTCTGTATGTGAATCCATGATAACAACGGCAGAGAAATCATATCTCGAAGGACAATCAAGATAATATGCTCAACACCCAGTCCATCCTACATTCTAAGCTAGATGCCCTCAATCTCACACAAATTATCAAGGAACCTTCCAGGTACAACCCTAAATCCGTAAACATGGGCACCCTCACAGAGATCATCCTGACCAACCTGCTCTCTAAATACACCTCTGCTATCTTCAACCAGGATCTCAGTGATGACTGCCTGCGTCCATAATTGGTCCGCGGTCAAACGACCACCCCTCATCACTGTCAAACGCTCCCTAAAACACTTCAGCGAGCAGGCCTTTCTAATCGACCTGGCCCGAGTATCCTGGAAGGATATTGAGCTCATCCCGTCAGTAGAGGGTGTCTGGTTGCTCTTTAAAAAAGTGTTTTCCTCATCATCTTCAATAAGCATGCCCCATTCAAAAAAATGGAGAACTAAGAACAGATATAGCCCTTGGTTCACTCCAGACTTGACTGCCTTTGACCAGCACAAAAACATCCTGTGATGTACTGCATTAGCATTGAATAGCCCCCGTGATATGCAACTATTCAGGGAAGTTAGGAACCAATATACACAGGCAGTTAGGAAAGCAAAGGCTAGCTTTTTCAAACAGAAATTTGCATCCTGTAGAAGGATGTAACTCCAAAAAGTTCTGGGACACTAAAGTCCATGGAGAATAAGAGCACCTCCCAGCTTCCCACTGCACTGAGGCTAGGAAACACTGTCACCACCGATAAATCTACGATAATTGAGAATTTCAAGAAGCATTTTTCTACGGCTGGCCATGCTTTCCACCTAGCTACCCCTACCGCGGCCAACAGCTCTGCACCCCCCACAGCAACTTGCCCAAGCCTCCCCTACTTCTCCTTCACCCAAATCCAGATAGCTGATGTTCTGAAAGAGATGCAAAATCTGGACCTTTACAAATCAGCTGGGCTAGACGTCCTGGACCCTATCTTTCTAAAATGATCCGCCACAATTGTTTCAACCCCTATTACTAGCCTCTTCAACCTCTCTTTCGTATCGTCTAAGATCCCCAAAAATTGGTAAGCTGCCGTCGTCATCCCCCTTTTCAAAGGGGGAGACACTCTAGACCCAAACTGTTATAGACCTATATCCATCCTGCCCTGCCTTTCTTAAATCTTTGAAAGCCAAGTCAATAAACAGATCACCAACCATTTTGAATCCTACCATACCTTCTCCACTATGCAATCTGGTTTCCGAGCTGGTCATGGGTGCACCTCAGCCACTCTCAAGGTCCTAAAAGATATCATAACTGCCATTGATAAAAGTCTGTACTGTGCAGCCATATTCATCGACCTGGCCAAGGCTTTCGACTCTGTCAATCAACACATTCTTATCGGCAGACTCAATAGCCTTGGTTTCGCAAATGACTGCCTCGCCTGGTTCACCAACTACTTCTCTGATAGAGTTCAGTGTGTCAAATCGGAGGGCCTGTTGTCCGGACCTATGGCAGTCTATGGGGGTGCCACAGGGTTCAATTCTCAGGCTGACTCTTTTCTCTGTACACATTAATGATGTCGCTCTTGCTGCTGGTGATTCTCTGATCCACCTCTACGCAGGCGACACCATTCTGTATACATCTGGCCCTTCTTTGGACACTGTGTTAACAACCCTCCAGACGAGCTTCAATGCCACAACTCTCCTTCCGTGGCCCCAAATTGCTCTTAAATACAAGTCAAACTAAATGCATGCTCTTCAACCGATCGCTGCCTGCACCTGCCCGCCCGTCCAACATCACTACTCTGGACGGTTCTGACTAGGAATACGTGGACAACTACAAATATATAGGTGTCTGGTTAGACTGTAAACTCTCCTTCCAGACTCACATCAAACATCTCCAATCCAAAGTTAAATCTAGAATTGGCTTCCTATTTCGCAAACAAACATCCTTCACTCATGCTGCCAAACATACCCTTGTAAAACTGACCATCCTACCGATCCTCGACTTTGGCGATGTAATTTACAAAATAGCCTCCAATACCCTACTCAGTTTATCACAATACCCTACTGAGTCTATATGGATGAAGTCTATCACAGTGCCATCTGTTTTGTCACCAAGCCCCATATACTACCCACCACTGCGACCTGTACGCTCTTGTTGGCTGGCCCTCGCTTCATACTCGTCGCCAAACCCACTGGCTCCACGTCATCTACAAGACCCTGCTAGGTAAAGTCCCCCCTTATCTCAGCTTGCTGGTCACCATAGCATCACCCACCTGTAGCATGCGCTCCAGCAGGTATATCTCTCTGGTCACCCTCAAAACCAATTCTTCCTTTGGCCGCCTCTCTTTCCAGTTCTCTGCTGCAAATGACTGGAACGAGCTACAAAAACCTCAAACTGGAAACACTTATCTCCCTCACTAGCTTTAAGCACCAGCTGTCAGAGCAGCTCACAGATTACTGCACCTGTACATAGCCCATCTATAATTTAGCCCAAACAACTACCTCTCCCCCTACTGTATTTATTTATTTTGCTAATTTGCACCCCATTATTTCTCTCTACTTTTCACATTCTTCCACTGCAAATCTACCATTCCAGTGTTTCACTTGCTATATTGTATTTACTTCGCCACCATGGCCTTTTTTTGCACTTACCTCCCTTATCTCACCTCATTTGCTCACATTGTATATAGACTTATTTTTCTACTGTATTATTGACTGTATGTTTGTTTTACTCCATGTATAACTCTGTGTTGTATGTGTCGAACTGCTTTGCTTTATCTTGGCCAGGTCGCAATTGTAAATGAGAACTTGTTCTCAACTTGCCTACCTGGTTAAATAAAGGTGAAAAAAATAAAAAAACTACAAATCTGCATTCATATTCTGATGCATCCTGTCTTGAAAAAAAAATAAGTACTGAATGGAGGTAATGAAATAGGCATTTGTGAACATCATTATAGCTTACACATTACAAACACAATACATAACAGACCTTTTCGGCGTTTTACAGTATATGCCTTATACACCGAGTGTAGAAACATTTAAGAACTAGGCTTGGGAGGTAAACCGTGTATACTGGGGTATTTGGAAACAGCCACAGAATGGTTTACCAATACCGTATTAACTATTTCTTTGCAGTTTTTAAATACATTTTTATATTTGTAGCTACTTAAACCTCTATGGGATCGGTGTCCCTAAACCGGGACAGTTGTTGCTCAATATATATATATATCTTTTTTACCTTTATTTAACCAGGCGAGTCAGTTAAGAACAAATTCTTATTTTCAATGACGGCCTAGGAACAGTGGGTTAACTGCCTGTTCAGGGGCAGAATGACAGATTTGTTTGAACTTGCAATCTTCTGGTTACTAGTCCAACAATCTAACCACTAGGCTACCCTGCCGCCCCATATGCGATAATGTGACTAGAAAACATTGTATACAACAGCCAACTTTACGGGACTTGTCTTATATGGGCAAGCTTAAATTATTGTTAATCTTACTGCAGTGTCCAATTTACAGTAGCTATTACAGAAATACACAACAAAACACATCACGGCAACTGGTTTGATACATTCAACTCGAAAGTAAAAAAAAAAATGTACTTACATTCAGTAAACTTGATCTGATTTGTCATCTTGAGGGTTCCAGAGATAAAGTGTAGTGTAGTTTTGTTAGAAAAAAATACATGTTTATATTCAGATGTAGAAACTGTGTTCTACAGTTTGACCTCACTGCTGTCTCTGGCTTCACCCCCCAGTCTGAAGCTTTTGCACACACTGCTGCCATCTTGTGGACAACATCTAAATTACACAGAATCCTCACTCAACTCTTGCATTCCCGAAAATATGATGGAACATGTTTTTGTTTGTTTGTATGATCTTTTACCAGATCTAATGTGTTATATTCTCCTACATTAACTTCACATTTCCTCAAACGTCAAAGTGTTTCTTTTTAAATGGTATCAAGAATATGCATATCCTTGCTTCAGGTCCTGAACAGGCAGTTAGATTTGGGTATCTCATTTTAGGCGAAAATTTAAAAATGGGTCTGATCCTATTAAGCATGTACCTGCAGTCAACTTGTGCAATACGTTAGGAGATAAAGCATATGGAGTTCTTCATTAGACATAATTTTATGAAGCTTACCGCAGTTCCCCAAAACAGTTGGTTTGCAAATAGCACAACGGGAGAAAGCGGGAGCAGGTGAGTCCAGCTGTGTAGACAGGGGTCGCGTTTTATATTGAAAGTCAGTGTTTTTTGGCTTCAATAGAGTGATCAGGGATGTGCAACTATAGTTTTCCTTCACAATAAATACATTAGTGAAACACATTCAGGAGAAAATAGCTTCATTTTCATCAGATGACAACAGAAGTGCAAAGCTATTTGACTGGCAGCCACACAAATAAATTAACTTAGAATGAAAAAGCAAGGTTTTTTTTTTTTTTGCAAAAGTGATACATGGCCATAGTTTAATGTTTATCACAGAAAGAATGTAGCCAGCGACATTTCCTAATGTTTTGCTTAAAGCCAATTTTGCATTTGACAGATATTACAAAAAGCATTTTAGATCTGCGTTTACAAAAATGCAGCAAGATATTTCCTGCGTGAAAAACACAATTTGCCTAAGCTTAACTTGCTAGTTATCTAAGTAAATGGCTGAATTAATAAAGGTGACGAGCATCTTTCTCTTCTCCACTCTCTTCCTTGTCATCTTCAGAACCATTTTGGGAAACCGGGCCCTGGCATTTACAAAATTACACTGATTGGCTCATGAGGGCGCTATAGCAATCAACTGAAGTTCTAAAGTTTGAACAAGCATCTCTCCTGTCTAGACATGTTTACTGTTGCTGTGAAGCCCATCATGGTGGATATACACTGTGTACAAAACATTAGTGTACTTTCCATGACGGACTGACCAGGTGAAATCAGGTGAAAGCTAAGATCCCTTATTGATGTCACTTGTTAAATCTACTTAAAAATCAGTGTAGAAAAAGGGGAGGAGACAGGTTAAAGAACGATTTTTAAGCCTCGAGACAACTGAGACATGGATTGTGTATGTGTGCCATTTAGAGGGTCAATGGGCAAGACAAAACAATGTTAAGTGCCTATGAACGGGGTATGGTAGTAGGTGCAAGGCACACCGTGTGTCAAAAACTGCAACGTTGCTGGGTTTTTCTCGCTCAACAATTTACATGTGTATCAAGAATGGTCCAACACCCAAAGGACATCCAGCCAACTTCACACAGCTGTGGTAAGCAAGTCAACATTGGCCAGCATGCGGTGGAACGCTTTCGACACCTCAATATTAGGAAGGTGTTCCACACAATGTCTGGATGCAATATTTTACCCAGGAATATTCAACATTGAAATCTGTTACTCTCGTTATTCTAAATGCATATGTGGATATATTCTGCTTACAAGAATGAAAATGTATATTTGTCTTTAAATCAGGGTTTGATCTATCGAGTGGAATGGTTACTTTATGTTATTGAGTGGAATGGTTTATCTGCTGGTGCATCCTGAGGTAGCTCCTCTCTGAGGACCTCTTCCCACAGTGCGTACTGGCAAACGGCCTCTCTCCCATGTGGACCCTCTGGTGCCTCTTCAGGTCACCAGTCTGGGTGAAACGCATGTGACACTGGCTACAGCTGAAGGGTTTCTCCCCTGTGTGGACGCGCTGGTGTCTCTTTAGGTCACCAGCCTGGGCGAAGCGCATGTGACACTGGCTACAGCTAAAGGGTTTCTCCCCTGTGTGGACCATATGGTGCCTCTTCAGGTTGCCAGCCTTGGCGAAGTGCATGTGACACTGGGTACAGCTGAAGGATTTCTCCCCTGTATGGACCCTCTGGTGGATCTCCACCTTCTGGGGGCAGCTGAAGCCTTTGTTACAGAACATGCAGAGGAACCGTTCCTCTTTACTATTGTCTGATGTTGCTTCCCCTTCCTGAGCCTGCGCTCTAGCCCTGTCGTTTGAGTTCAATTCCTGATCGAAAAGGATGTGGCCGTGTGAATCGAAAGGTGCCATCGATGTGGACACTGTGTGTAAAGGGGAGTGGGTCGCAACATTTCGATTTGTCTGTAAGCTTTCCCTGTAGTCTAAGAAGTCACTGGTGTTGCCCTGCGAGTGATCTTCTCCTAAGTGAAGTCTGCATTCCATGTCAGAGGAAGGGTCACCCTCCACTTTCACAGTGACCTCATCTACGACCAGATCATCCCCTTTCTTATCTAGGCACCCTTCAGAGTATACACTACTACTGTACCGGTTCCAGTCCCCTCTCATTGGATTAGTCTGTGTATCCAAAACCAATGGCATGTCACCAGGTATCATCTCTGTCTCCGTAACATATGAACAGGACGGGTCATTCTGAGTCTGTAACATGTCACATGAGTCCTGAAGGGGCAGAACCGTCCTCAGGCTCATGTTACCATAAAGTAAATACTCTGAGCGAGCAGGAGGAGAGTCGAGTTGTCCCAGCCGCGTTAAAGTCTCGGTGTCAGTCTCTGACTTGAGGACGGCGTTCGGCGTTCCACTGACCTCCGTGATTCTGCATCGGGTCCTGAGCTGCACTGGGAGGGTGGTGGGGTTCTCCATGGCTACAGGGGGCGCGCCAGCTGCTCCAGTAGGAATGTCTCTGCTGTGCCGTGGGTCCTCCTCTCCTCCAGAACTCTCAAGCTTGACCAGAGACAATCCTCCAGGACCTGCAGCCTCCGTATCTGCAGACTGACACAAGAAGAAAGAAGGTTATTACCGGTACATGAGTTTAATTGGATAACAATGTAGTAAGGAAGTCTCATAAGCTCCTCTGGCAGATAAATGAGGATGTTACATGTAAAGAAGTGAATAGCTGAGCGGAGCCTTTCTGAAATAAACTGGCCACATTTGATGTACTGTAATTTTGATGTAATACTGTTACACTAACCTCTATCATGATAACGTGCTGGATTGAGGTTCTACTCCCCTCATCAACAGTGATTGGTTGGTCATCGCTCCATGTATTGTGTCCCGCTGGCTTCACAAAGCTCCTGTGGCCTCCAGTGAGATTTCCTTCACCTGAGAGTGATTGGGGGAAAAGAGGTGGTTAGGTTAGCTACTATCAATGCTATATTGTACACAATTGATACTGCCTAGATTTGGCAAGGATGTAAGGTAACATGCATTGTAAAATTAATGCATTCTTTATAAGGTAGCAAACCAATTTTTTTAAATCATATTACTCCAGTGCTAGCCTCTCTACACTGGCTTCCTGTTAAGGCAAACCTACAAAGCATTACATGGGCTTGCTCCTCCCTATCTTTCTGATTTGGTCCTGCCGTACATACCTACACGTACGCTACGGTCACAAGACGCAGGCCTCCTTACTGTCCCTAGAATTTCTAAGCTAACAGCTGGAAGCAGGGCTTTCTCCTATAGAGCTCCATTTTCATGGAATGGTCTGCCTACCCATGTGAGAGACGCAGACTCTGTCTCAACCTTTAAGTCTTTATTGAAGACTCGCCTCTTCAGTAGGTCCCATGATTGAGTGTCGTCTGTCCCAGGAGTGTGAAGGTGAACGGAAAGGAACTGGAGGAACGAACCACTCTTGCTGTCTCTGCCTGGCGGGTTCCCCTCTCTCCACTGGGATTCTCTGCCTCTAACCCTATTACAGGGGCTGAGTCACTGGCTTACTGGTGCTCTTCCATGCCGTCCCTAGGAGGGGTGTGTCACTTGAGTGGGTTGAGTCACTGTTGTCCTCCTGTACGGGTTGGCACCCACCCTTGGCGGAGATCTTTGTTGGCTATACTCGGCCTTGTCTCAGGATGGTAAGTTGGTGGTTGAAGATATCCCTCTAGTGGTGTGGGGGCTGTGCTTTGGCAAAGTGGGTGGGGTTATATCCTCCCTGTTACATCCTGCCTGTTTGGCCCTGTCCGGGGGGGTCTTATCCGGTGTCCTGTGTAAATTTCAGTATGCTCTCTCTAAATCTCTCTCTCTTCCTTTCTTTCTCAGAGGACATGAGCCCTAGGACCATGTCTCAGGACTACCCGGCCTGATGACTCCTTGCTGTCCCCTGTCCACCTGGCCGTGCTGCTGCTCCAGTTTCAACTGTTCTGCCTGCGGCTATGGAATCCTGACCTGTTCACCGCATGTGCTACCTGTCCCAAACCTGCTGTTTTCAACTCTCTAGGGACAGCAGGAGCGGTAGAGATACTCTGGATGATCGGCTATGAAAAGCCAACTGACATTTACTCCTGATGTGCTGACCTGTTCCACCCTCGACAAACACTGTGATTATTATTATTTGACCATGCTGGTCATCTATGAACATTTGAACATCGTGGCCATGTTCTGTTATAATCGCCACCCGGCACAGCCAGAGGAGGACTGGCCACCCCTCATAGCCTGGTTCCTCTGGGTTTCTTCATAGGTTCTGGCCTTTCTAGGGAGTTTTTCCTAGCCACTGTACTTCTACACCTGCATTTCTTGCCATTTGGGGTTTTAGGCTGGGTTTCTGTACACCACTTTGTGACATTAGCTGATGTAAGAAGGGCTTTATAAACATTTGATTGATAGCGTTAGATACTATCTACATTTACGAAAAACGTAGCCTAACGTAACATGGCTACCGGTAGGTAACATTCAAAGACACAGCTCACAATATATATATTTTTTTAACTCCAAATCCTTGCTGTCATCTCTGCAGACCATGACTAACGTCCGATAACCCAAATGACGTATTGAGTGGCACCTTTTCGAAAACCCCGCATCTCCTTATAAGGTTCCTTTCTAAATGTCCACTCCTTTCGAAAACCACCACCTTTCCTGAGAGATGCACTGCACCGAGATATTGATTTACATATAGGTAGGTGGCAGCACGGAGACTCAAAGGGGTGACCTCTCTGAGCGATGATGTCGCAGCTGGACCGCTCACACACAACTGAACACATGTGCAGGAGGCGACAAGCATATATTTACAGCCTTGGCCTTCCGCTAAATGTACCTCTTGCCATTCCTCTGTATCGGTCGAGGATCTTGACACTACTGGGACGACTGGCGAGGACGCGCTCCCGTGCCATCTTCAGTTCCAGAAGCTGTAGTTTCCTCCGCAATGTCCTGTTTTCTTTCTGGCTTTGAGTTATTTCCAAACGAAACACTGCATAGTCGTCGTCTACGAGTTTACAGACCTCTGCCACGGCTGCATTCGCTAGCACCTCCATGATGGAGGCTATTTGAGTGTGAAAAACCATACAGTTATCTAACGTTAGTATCTAGCTAGCGTTACCTAAATAACATATATTGAAAACTTATTGTCTCCAATGCGAATTAAATACTACATGTGGTAAGTGTGATATTGTGCAGTTAAATTAGTCATATTGAGTTCCAGGGTGTTAATAAATCCCCAAACAACAACGCTAACCTGGAAACTGTTCTTGATCACTGTTTACTTTTTGTGTGTGGTTTTCCGGCAGACTAGACGCTGTGTTACTGCCTTTCACAGGTCGGAGTGTGAATCGCACATTTTGTTAAAAAAAAAAATAAGCTATTGGCTGACTTTCATTTATTTTTTATGCCGGTTTGATCGCGGCAGTAATAGTAATAATAGTAATGTCTGCAGTTTTCGGTTTGGCTATTTGTTTCAAGTGTATTAGTCTATAAATCTGTTTGCCAAAATTCGTCATACATACAATAATTATTCATTTCGGTTGCCTATCCTGACGAATGATGTCAATTAGCCTATCAGAAGCTTCTAAAGCCATGACATAATTTTATTGAATTTTCCAAGCTGTTTAAAAGTCATAGTCAACTTAGTGTATGTAAACTTCTGAACCACTGGAATTGTGATAGAGTGAATTATAAGTGAAATAATCTGTCTGTAAACAATTGTTGGGAAAATTACTTGTGTCATGCACAAAGTAGATGTCCTAACCGACTTGCCAAAAGAATAGTTTGTTAACAAGAAATTTGTGGAGTGGTTGAAAAACAAATTTTAATGACTCCAACCTAAGTATGTAAACTTCCGACTTCAACTGTATATACACACACACGGACATGTACATGATGAACTCGTGCACATTGTAAATATGAAAATAGAATACAGTATTTCAGAAAGTGACCTACCACGTTTGCCATCTCCACCTATCTGTAAGCATGACCAATGGCATAGCACCTTATTGATTTGTGAATTCAACCAACCAATAGGAATACCTAAACATCAAATACATATTTCTGCCATGTCATGTGGAAACATAACTAACCCCGTTACACAGGCCACTCGGTAACATTCAATGTCTTCTTAGTAAGCAACTCCAGTGTTTTAGGTTATTATCCTGCTGAAAGGTATATTCATCTCCCAGTGTCTGGTGGAAAGCAGACAACCAGGTTTTCCACTCAGAGTTTGCCTGTGCTTAACTCCCCAGTCCTTACAATTATAAGCATACCTATAACATGATACAGCGACCACTTTACTTGAAAATATTGTGTGGTACTCAGTAATGTGTTCTATTGGATTTGCCCCAAACATAACACTTTGTATTCAGGACAAAAAGTTAATTGCTTTGTCACTTTTTATTTTAGTATTACTTTATTGCTTGTTGCAAACAGGATGCATGTTTTGGAATATTTTTATTCTGTACATACTTCTTTCTTTTCACACTGTCAATTAGGTTAGTATTGTGGAGTAACTACAATGTTTTCTCCCATCACAACCATTAAACACTAACTGTTTTAAAGTCACAATTAGCCTCATGGGGAAATCCGTGAGCTGTTTCCTTCCTCTCCGGCAACTGAGTTAGAAAGGATGCCTGTATCTTTGTAGTGACTGGGTGTATTGATACACCATCCAAAGTGTAATTAATAACTTGACCATGCACAAAAAGATATTCAATGTCTGCTTTTCTTTCCCATCTACCAATAGGTGCCCTTCTTTGCAAGACATTTGAAAACCTCACTAGTCTTTGTGGTTGAATCTGTGTTTGAAATTCACTGCTCGACTGAGGGACCTTACAGATAATTGTAGGTGTGGGATACCGAGGTAAGGTAGTCATTCACACTACATACGCATACCGACAACACACACACACACACACACACCACATGTGGCTGCCACTCTGTTCTTTATTCTTAATCTTATCTAGTCTGATGCCTAGTCACTTTACCCTGCCTTTATGTACATATCTCAAATAAAATAAAATTGTTTTGGTTACATGTGCTGAATACAAGTGTAGACTTCACAGTGAAATGTTTACGTATGAGCCCTTTTCCCAGCAATGCAAAGTTAAAAATACATATACAGTGGGGCAAAAAAGTGTTTAGTCAGCCACCAATTGTGCAAGTTCTCCCACATAAAAAGATGAGGCCTGTAATTTTCATCATAGGTACACTTCAACTATGACAGACAAAATGAGAAAAAAAATCCAGAAAATCACATTGTAGGATTTTTTTATGAATTTATTTGCAAATGATGGTGGAAAATAAGTATTTGGTCAATAACAAAAGTTTATCTCAATACTTTGTTATATACCCTTTTTTGGCAATGACAGAGGTCAAACATTTTCTGTAAGTCTTCACAAGGTTTATTTATTTTATTTATTTTGATCGTTGTATGAATATATCCTGTTTCCATCCCACACAGTAGGTGGCGACATGCACACTAAATTGTGTTAAAGCAAATATACCATTGAAGAAGAAGTAGTAAACGGAAGTAAACGTTGACGAAGAACACTTTTCACGTTAGCGTTTTTAGTGTTGTTATTTAGACATTTATTAACACCATGGAACTTAAAATATGACCAATTGAACTGCACAGCATCACATACTTACCACAGGTCGTCGTTAATTCGCGTTGGAGACAGGGCTTGGTTGATGATATCTAGCTAGGTGGTAACGTTAACTAACAATGGCCAATTGTGTGGGTTTTCACACTCAGATAGCCTCCATCATGGAGGTTCTAGCGAATGCAGCCGTGGCAGAGATCTGTAAACTCGTAGACGACGACTATGCAGTGTTTCGTCTGGAAGTAACTCAAAGCCAGAAAGAAAACAGGGGATTGCGGAGGAAACTACAGTTACTGGAACTGAAGGTGGCACGAGAGCGCGCAGAGAGGACAACGCGAGAGCGCGTCCTCGCCAGTCGTCCCAGTAGTGTCAAGATCCTCGACCGATACAGAGGAATGTCAAGAGGTACATTTTGTAACCAATTGGGTTAACACTTCGTTAGTTTTTGGATAGTATGAAATAGTTCCCCTGATTATTTAGCTATCTTGCTCAAAGACACAATATCATATTCTAACCAGTTCCTGTATGTCCTATGATTTACTAATTGAAAACAATATGACGCAAATCAAATCAACTTATTTGTCACATGCACCGAATACAACAGGCTTAGACTTTACCGTGAAATGCTTACTTATGAGCCCTTTTCCAAAAAGGCAGTTAAAAAGTAAATGGTAACAGAATATAACAATAACGAGGCTATATATGCATGGAACATGTAAGTCGCTCTGGATAAGAGCGTCTGCTAAATGACTTAAATGTAAATGTAAACATATCAATTGATCTATAAATAGAATATCAAAAAGTTATTTAAAGTGTCACTTTACATCCTTGACAATTCTAGACATTGTCATTGGTGTACAATATACCATTGAGCATTGACAGAAGCTAACCGAGCCACCTCTTTTCCCCCAAATAACTCTCTCAGGTGAAGGACATCTCACTGGAGGCCACAGGAGCTTTGTGAAGCCAGCGGGACACAATACATTGAGAGATGACCAACCAATTACTGTTGATGAGGGGAATGGAACCTCAACCCAGCACGTTATTGTGATAGAGGTTAGTGTAACAGCTTTGCATAAAATATTACTGTTACTTTGTAAATCAAATATGTCTGGTTTATTTCATAAAGGCTCCCACTCAGCTATTCACTTGATTACATTGTAATTTATCTGCCATAGGGAAGCTTGTGACACTCCCTTCCGACATTGTTATTCAACTCATGAACCGGTAATAACCTCCTCTCTTCTTATCAGGCTGCAGGTCCTGGGGTCAAGCAGGAGAGGACTAAAGGAGAGAAGGAGCCACGGCACAGCAGAGACATCCAGACTAGAGAGCCCTCTGTAGCCGCGGAGGACCCCACCTCCGCCCCAGCGCCATGTAGGACCCGACCCAGCATCACCGAGGTCAGTGGAACGCCGAACACCGTCCTCAAGTCAGATACAGACACGGAGACTTTAACTGCAACACACAGGCTCTTACACACAGGATCTGACCACAGATCAGACCCAGAGAGACTGGGGCTCGGGCCACTGGGCTGTCCTCCTGCTCCTGGTTCAGAGTACTTACCAGTATTTCACCAGAGCCAAAGAACGGTTCATTCCCGTGGAGATTGTGATGGTGACACGTTAGACACTGGTGGGGATGTTCCGTCTTGTTCTTACGCAACAGAGATGGACCCTGACAACATGCCCTTGGGTTTAGACACACAGGCTGATCTGTCCAGAGGGGACTGGAACCATTACAGTAATAGTGGATTCTCTGATGGGTGCCTAAATAAGAAAGGGGGGGTTATAGTCATAGATGAAGTGACTGTGAAAGTGGAGGGCGACGCTCCTCTGACCTTGAATGCAGACGAGACTCACTTAGGGGAAGGACACTCACAAGGCAGAGATTTCTTAGATTACAGGGAAAGCTTAGAGACAAATCCAAACGTTGCAACCCACTCCCCTTTACACACGCTCAGGGATCGGGACCCAGTGTCTACGTTGATGGGGCCTTCTGATTCACAGGGCTGCATCCTTTTTGATCAGGTATTGAACTCAAAGGACCAAAGGGCCAATGGGAGGGGAGGGGGAGCAACGTCAGGCAGTAGTAAAGAGAAACGGTTCCTCTGCATGTTCTGTAACAAAGGCTTCAGCTGCCTCCAGAAGGTGGAGATCCACCAGAGGGTCCACACAGGGGTGAAACCCTTCAGCTGTACCCAGTGTCACATGCGTTTTGCTGAGGCTGGCAATCTGAAGAGGCACCAGAGGGTCCACACAGGGGAGAAACCCTTCAGCTGTACCCAGTGTCATATGCGCTTCTCCCACTCGTCCAGCATGAAGAGGCACCGGAGGGTCCACACAGGGGAGAAATATTAAAGCTGCCCCGAGTGTGAGAAGAGGTTTTCCCATCAGAACTAGCTGAAGATGCACATTTAGGTCCACATGGGAGAAAGGCTGTTCACCTCTACGCAATGTGGGAAGAGGTTCTCAGAGAGGAGCAGAAAAACCATTCCACTAAATAGCTTATGATGTTTAGATCAAACCCTGCATTAAAGACAGGTTGATTTTCAGTATTGTCAGTTGAAAAGATCCACAGATGCATTTGGAATGACGAGAGTAACAGATTTCAGTGTTGAATATTCCTGGGTAGAATATTGCATCCAGACATTGTATTTAAGCCTAAAAAGTCTGTTACATATTGTGTTTGTACTGTGTAGGCTATTTGATGTATATTCAACTACTTTATTTTTTATCCCCCGAAGACAATTTTTATGAGAAAATGATTGCAGTTTAAATTTTGGCCTGTCCCGACTAAAAGAAATGTTGGTCGCCTGAGAGTCGTCTGTTCTTTCAACAATCGATTGGTAGAAATTTTAAACATATTTTTCAATATATATGTAGTGTTTTAATAAAATCAACTGTATGTACTAGATTGTGTAATGCTTTAAAGGGGAATTACACCTGCTGATTTGGCCTTGTTTTTTGGCTTGCTCCTCAAGAAATGCTGGTGGCCATGACAGAAGCCAAACGTGAGTTGGCTTGGGTGTGTGGATTGATGTGGGTGTCAGAAACTTGCCCACAGCTTTCCCCTCACTCAGTCACAACAAACCAACCTCCTGCAAGTTGAGCTCAATAACTACAGGCAGATATAGAGAAGCTTTGAATAGATCATTAGCCTAAAGAGTAATATAAGAAGAATGTAATTGATAAATGTATGTAGATATTCTAAAACAAATTGTTTTGAAAACTTTCAAACATAGTCACAGGTCCATGTAGAATAAACACTTTACATAATACAATATAAGCACTGTTCTGCTGATATAACAATGTGAACCTTTCATCTTTTATTATCGTTCCCAGCCGATACAAATATTGTGCCGATCTGCATTTTGTCTTTAGGTTTTTGGGCTACCTTAGCAAACATGTCGGAGTAGCCATACCTTCCTGTGTGGTGTCCCGCTCATAACAGGAGATCCCTGATCCTGGTTCAGAATACACAGGGTTCCTCCCTCCACATATTGTCCAATACCATTTAATAAAAGAAATACAAGTAAAATTGTGTCTAGTAAAATGTTAATGCCGACTGCCAGGTCTTTCTCCCTTCAGAGACATCAGTATCAAGCCCGTCTGCCAGTCTGAACTTCCATCACATCATCTTGCAAGTCTCCATATGCTGGCTCCATACATGTTTCTGTGAACACATACATAGTCACTGTTCTATCACCAATGGCAGTTAGGATAGGTAATATCTGACACGAACGGCTACTATGTTGAAGTTTGAACAGGTCAGACTAAACCTACCTATTTCTGTTCTCCCTATTGATGACCGGTGGTGAGCAGGCAAGAGTTGAGGTCTTTTCCAGAGCCCCATTGATGGGCATAGCAGCATACATCAGCTCCTGGCCACTCATCAAAGGTACAAGTGGGTCACACACACACACTATCAATGGTGGTTATAAATAGCCTGGTCCTGATGGAACCAACCGGATCGCTGTGTTCACCTTTCTACTTCACTTCAGATATCAAATGTGAAGTGCAATAGAACGGTAAAAAGGGATCAGGCTGGATCCACCAGGCTAGGTTTTGCTCTGGACATTATATGCATCTAATAAATAAAGAACTAAGCAACAAATAATGTCAGTTTACATATGTTTCACATAGGGGTTATTTGTAGAGATGAGGAGCCTGTGAACGCTGTTGCCGTCGACAGGTGAAGGTTGCTGGCCGGATACTTGCCAACATGCTAGCTATATTTTAATGACTTGTTACTGAGTTTTGAACACTTGTCAAACTACTTTACTGCCTGTTCATTGATGAATTGGTGACTGAAAAAGTTGGTGACAACTTGAACCAGCACTGAAATGTAAGCAGTGGGGTTCATGTCTTCCCCCTCTCTGCTCTTTTCCTCAGGTTGAAGCACATCCCTAACATCCAGACAGATGTCAAGAACTTGAACCTCCCAGCCACCAGGATAATCATCTTGTTCTTGGAGTTTATTCACAAGGTTAGATAGAGAATAGCATGGGTGGATCTATTTCGTTCATGCAGAATTGTAGCCAAACTTGTAACTTGGGAAGCTCATTCAATATTAGACGTGGGCTATTTTATGTCGGACAGCACAACACAAGCCTAGCACCCCCCCAACACAATCTTCCCATTGAAAACCATTGAGTTGGAGTGCCTTTTACACATCCATTTGTCTGATTGGAAGGCACCCTTATAGTCCTCAATCGACAATGTCAATGTTAACTCTTGCTCTCTCGAGCATTCAGTACCTCTATCCATCTCTCTACAGGTGCTACAGAGAGAATATTCCAAGGGCCTCCAGCGGCTTCTGACCAATTATCTGCGATCTCGCCAGAGCACAGAGAAGCAAGGTCCGCTGGTGGTAATATACTTTATGCTCTATGTAAACCCCCTTCACTATGGCTGTCTGTGTGATGACATACTGTAGCATATAATCCAGGGCCACTGGTTGGATTGGATTTACTGTACTGA
Source organism: Oncorhynchus masou masou (assembly GCF_036934945.1). NCBI lineage: Eukaryota > Metazoa > Chordata > Actinopteri > Salmoniformes > Salmonidae > Oncorhynchus > Oncorhynchus masou. Next base: position 10,166,369 of record NC_088231.1, on the reverse strand, counting down.
ACGTGTCCATCCCCCTGTCCCCATGGGAGTCTGCTGGGCCATGGAACGCTAGAGCTGCACATCAAAACACCTGCCACCATGTTGTCATTTATCAGCAGACAGTTCCCTGAAGAAGGATGCAACCAAGGTCTTAAGAGAACCAAATTAAAGGGGATGACCAACGAATGCAATAAAGTTTTGTATAAATTGCTCATGTTCATTTTTTAAATATATATCCCAGACAAGCCTGAAGTATAGGACAAATAGGCTGTGTTTAGACAGGGAGCCCAAGTCTGATTTTTTTTCACCAAATGGTCTTTTGACCAATCAGATCAGCACTGAAAAAGATCTGGGATTGGTCAAAAGACCAATTAGTGGAAAAATATCAGGATTGGGCTGCCTGTAAACGCAGCCAGAGGCAAGTGAATATAAGTCTGTTCTTGTGTTTGTAGAAGTTTGTAAGAATTTGAGTGGTTACATACAGTACATGTTAAATGGCTCCGAGACATAAGGAGACTCTTGCTGTAATCAAAGGGAAGGTACTGCTGAAGGTCCCAGTATTCAGTCAGACAATATGCCTAGTCAGTCAGTAAGTTGGCTAATTAAACACTCATGTAATGTACACACCAGCCAAACGATACCCAACCAATACAGCCGAGTAGTCTATTTGCAGTGAAATTGGGAGGGGCATTTTCTTTCCAACTTTTCAGTCACTAATTCATCAATAAAACAGGCAGTGGAATGAAGAGCATCTGCTAAATGACTTAAATGTAAATGTAAGTAGTTTGACAAGTGTTCAAAAGTAACAAGTCTTTAAAATATAGCTAACAAATAAATAGTTTTTTATTTTCAATAAACCTAGCTAACATTAGCTACACTTCAGTGATGGTGGAAGTTAGTTAGCTTGCTTTCCCCCAGTACTTTCAATTTAGCTAGATCGCTAGCTAAGTAATGGCATTTATATCAACTTCACCAATCAGATGGTTCACTAGCAAATATATTTGGTTTTCCCTCGCATCTAAAGCTGCCTGATAAAGCTTGCCAGTTGATAGTAAAGCTAGGATGAATGTCAGAAACCAGCTAGCTAACCCAATAGCGGCTGTCAATGCAATGGCTGGTCTGGAGTTCGTCTCAAATCTACCATTATATTTCACATGATAAGCAAACTACTGTCATGTCTTTTCACAACAACAACAAAAAAATCGATGGACACATAACAGAGACGAGTAAAAGATCCTGCCCCCAGAGCTGCGCAAATCGAATTTTACTACTTTTTTGTTGTTGCAACTAACAATTAACCTCTCAGTCTATGTCGTTATTTTTGTTTGAATTGTTTACATGTTCGCTATGTGGGGGAAATGGTAAAACAAGCGGAACTACGTGGTTAAGAACTGTTGTTAACGGGGATTATTATCGTAGCAACACATTTTTGGAGTGAAGTCAATCCCACACTGTTAGCTAGGTTTTTTTCGTGTCTTCGGGGGCACTTCGTAAAGGTTGAGCGTGTATGTTAGGGTGGTAACGTAATAATAATTAAGAATAAAGCGTGAATTCATGCCAAGAATAATAAGTGTGAAGTTTGATTTCCTCCCTACTGTAATAAGCAGCCAATTAGGTATTTTAATTTAATTAATGTGTTTAATCTGATACTGTTATCTCCGGTTTAACAGTTACGTATGTAAGCACTTCAGAGTTATATCAAGCTAATAAGTCACTCATAAGACAAAGTTGTAAGAGTGTGCTTAACTGTATTTGTTATTTACTTTATAGTTTTCACGGAAGGTGATAATTCTGACTAAAACTACATAATAAAACCGCCTGTTAAAATCAAGGAACAGTTGTGCTCGTGGTTAATGGAGGGAGCTACACAGAAAGTTCTACAAGTTTACAAATCTCTTTAAAAAAATAATAATAATAATAATAAGTTTACAAATCTCTTGGTAACGTGACAGTGACTCAGAACGCGCAGATTCAAAATCTGCAAGTGTATTTTTGATTCACAGCAGAATATTAATACTCGTAAAACAATTTGTAATCATTCTGGAAAAAAATTCTGCTTGCAAAACTTATTGAACGTATTAAAAAGTTAAGTTGCAAGTTTGAGACATGATACAAGCTTGCACATTTGCAAATCGTAATTGCAACCACGAAATTCAAAATGCAAACTCACGTAGTTGTGTCATTATAAACCCATACACATTAACTGTAGCAAACATTGCCACTCAATAATGTACTTATTCAGTCAAACACTTAAATTTGGCTTTATTTATACTGATGTACGTCACTGTGTTCATCAATGCACCAACTGATCAAAACATACTGAAGTTAAGTCGCTCTTCAAGTCCTCCTCCAGTCTCCCTTTTACCTTATTTAACAGACGATTTACTTAACAAAAGGCACATCTCAATAAGTGGCCTTTCCTCTTTTGTTCATCCACCCAGGTGGGAGGCTAATGACGTCAAATTTGACCATCATGCCAACTATTGAGCAGTTGTGTCTAGAAAACACTATTTTGCTCAAAACATATGTTTTACCCTTTGGTATGTGTACACTTTACTGTATTTATACTTGGGACATTGTTTTTCAACAGGAAAAGTTTAAAAAAAATCACTGGTTGACATCGTAACTGTTTCTGTTATGAAAAACCCCAGAGCTCAAACGCTTATCTATCATCTGTGGTATGGGATCTTTACAAACAGCCCTTGACCTCAATCTGTTTACAGTAAATGCCTGGAAGGCTTCGGGTCTTGTGATGACTGAGGTGAAATATTAAACATGAACTAAAGTGCACCTGTACTTGATATTCCAGAATAACTGGTCTCTACAAACTGGGTAAGAGTGTTCAACATTGTCTTTTTAACCATATACCCCTCACTAACCCATTGTTAACTTGTCATTTGAAACAGGATTGTAAATACCTGTTTTTACAGAGACAGTAAACCTAGGCAGTTGAATATTTACATGACTGTGGTGATGTAAGCCTAGATGGAATAAAGTCATTATATATTTCTATATTCTAGTTTACACACTGTTTTTTCTAAACAAGTATTCTCTGAGTATCAAAGATACTGCCCATAAAAGGTCGTGATTTGTTGTTGATTTCTTTTAATTAATATTTCTGTGGTGGCGACACAATGGCCGTGCAATAGACATTTTGCACAACGTAGCAACGCCCACTTCCGTTCAACTTTCTACCGGATACATAGCTTCCTGTCCCGATCGCGTCCAATCAGCCTGATTTCAGCCATACTAGCTCGTTTTATCATTATCTCAGTATATTAATATGATCATATTTCTATAGTGTTCTTTTTAATCATTCTTGTTCAATTCTGTTTATTCTTTCAGTTAGTGATTTTTTTTGTAAATCGATTTTTGTGTTCTGTGTCTTTTTGTATCTTAGCTAGCTACCTATACTCCATCGCTTGGGTTGAAGATAGAGGCCTGCCCTTAATGGTGGCAGCACTAGATCAGGCGAAAGCTTTTGATCGCGTGAATAGATCTTTTCTATTCAGAGTGTTAGGTCGGTTTAGGATTTGGGGAGAAGTTCATAGGATGGATTCGTACATTATATGTCGGAGCGGGGTGCCGAGTTAGTGTAAATAGTCACTTGGGTGACGTTTTTGACCTCTCGTCTGGGGTCAGGCAGGGGTGCCCACTCTCGGCTCTCCTCTTTGTTCTGTACATGGAACCTCTGGGGGCTGCCATTAGGGCAGACACAGGGGTGGAATCCTTCTTGATCCCTGGAAGTGGTGGGCTGCGTGTTAAGATGACGCAGTACGCCGACGACACTTCCTTGCTGCTGTGCAAGGACTCGTGCCTGACAAGGTCCCTTGCCATCATTGGGGATTTCACCCGAGCGTCGGGAGCGGTTCTGAACCATGCAAAGTCTTCCGTTAAGTTTTTCGGAAGATGGCACGGTAGAACGGATGTGCCCGGGGGGTTATCTCTCTGTGAGGGGCCCTGAGGATTCTCGGGGTCCATTTTGAGACCTCCGGCTCAGCGACGCTGAACTGGAACAAGGGTATCGCAGTGGTACAGAGGAAGCTAGTGATGTGGAAGGCTAGGTTTTTGTCTTTTATGGGCAAGGTCCTGGTCCTAAAGGTGGATGTGTTGCCGTCTCTTTTGTATTTGGCGTACATCTACCCATTGCCGGCTTGTCTGAGGAGGCCTCTAGTGAGGCTTGTGTTTCAGTTCATGTGGGGTGGCAGGTACGAGTGGGTCGCCAGGGCACGCATGCTCTGTCCCATCGGGGAGGGAGGTAGGGGGGTACCACATCTCCCCCTCAAGCTGGACGCAATTTTTGTTTCTTTCTTGTTAACGGAGGTTGCTCATCCAGTGATACACCCGTCCGGTTACCTCCTGCGTGTGTTCTTCTCGCGTCAGGCGAGAAGCGTAATGGTGTGGTCTAACACGGGTCCTCGGGCGAAACAGCTGCCGTGGCACTTTGGCCATGCGGCCAAGTGGCTGCGTGCGCACCCTGAGGTTGAAGTTGCCCGAGTAGGTTTAGATCACAGGCACCTGTACGAGGTCAGACAGGCAGGGATTCCTGTTGTCCAGGCCCCGCGCCTGCACTCCCTCCCAGACCACTGCCGAGATGCCCACTACAGGCGCGGGGCCTGGACAACAGGCTCAAGGACCTGAATTGGTTGAGCCTCCACAAGTGCTTGCCGGTACGTTCCATCATGTACCGGCATAGTTTGGCGCAATCCCCCACCTGTCCAAGATCCTCTTGTGGCAGGGAGGAGACTGTGCACCATGTCTTTTGGGACTGTGCCTTTGCCGGAGTAGTATGGGCTAGGGCACGGGTGTTGTTAGGTTTGGTAAGAGGGGATTTTGTATTGATGTGGGCCAGGTTAGAGAGAGGTGTAGGGAGAGCGAGAGGGACAGATAGGGACAGGTTTCTGCTCTGGCTTCTCATGAGTCTCTTTAAACGGGGGCTGTGGGAAGCGAGGCAGAACATGGTGAAGACAGGGAGAGATTGGGGGGTGGAAGGGATAGTGAGGAGGGTGGAAAGAGATTTGAGGGGGAGGATGAAGAGGGAGGAGAGGAAGTGGGGGCAGCATGCTGCCCGGGAGAGGTGGAAGGGGGGTTTAGGGCTGGGTGTCATTTAGATTTGTAAGGGGATAGATTAGGGACGGGGAGATAGTGAAAGGTAGTTTGTAGGATGACGGGGAGGGAAGATGCTCCCCTGAGGTTTTGTTTGGGGGTTTTGTTTAGTTAAATTAAAATACCATTATGGGAGTATGAATGAAAATTATGAGTTGTAAAGAATGAATGGTATTGAATGTAATAAATTATAAAAAATAAAAAAAATCTTAGCTAGCTACCTATGAACTCGCTAACTAGTAATGGCACTTACCAATCATGGCACTGTCTTACACAAGGCACTCGCAAGAGCTGCCAAAGATAACAGTGATGGATGTACATCGTCTGGCTCGGACAAGTAGCAAAGCACCGAACTCCAAGTTGGGAAAAGGATTCAAACTTTGTCTCCAGTTACCTTTTCAACTATGAAGGTAAGTATAGCCAAGTTGCCTCAGACCAGACAAGGACATTTACTCAAAGCTGTAACGTAGTTTAAGACATGCCTTTTACAGTAGCTAGTTAACATTATGATTGCTCAGTCTTTTTTCTTCCAAACCGTTTCGAACAGGGACAAAGTGACACGAGAGGTCAGCATAAGGGCTTGCTACTACAGGACCATGAGAAAAAATGAGAAACCACACAGTTTGAGTGTAGGGTGAAAAGTAATCTGTTTGTGGCCGTTACATAGTCAGAGATGAAGCCTAGTCTAAGACTAAGAAGTTCCTGTCAATGGATATCTGCATTAAGAGGCATTACTTAGTCTAGGACTAGGCTTAATCCATGTCTATGAAACTGTTCTTAGTGTAGTAATTGTTCAGTTGTTTTCCTTGCTGTTTCTGTAAACTCTTATGTTGGACACATTAGATTACATTTAAACAAGGGCATATATACCCTTAATAGAAAAGTTTAAACCTGTATTGCTGTAATGGATTTAGTGGCTGTTGTGCCAGTCACTTCTGTTTGCTGGTCGTGAGACATGTTGAGTGATTTTATAGTCTATTCATTTTCTTTTTATATCCCCATGTAGGTTGTACTGAAGCCGGTAACAATCACACAACATCACTGTTCATGTGTTGCTGGCACCTCATTATGCAACCACACAGTTGTGTTACTATTCCAGTCTGCACACTATTCCCAGATGGGAACACCAGTCTTCCCACCTGTGCACAGCTGCACAGAGGCCGAGCAGCAGTGGCATAAGCCAAGGACAATGGTATGTTTTAATAACTGTACCACATATCAAAATCATATGCTTATAATCACATCATAATGCTACTAAATTATTTAATGAAAACTTAAATTGTCTAATGATTAGATTTAGAATAGTGCCCTTGTACTGTCTTTTTACAGGGTCTGCAACCTGGGCCCATAGGCATAATGACCATCACCTAGCCCACCAAAAAGCGCACGGCAGAATGAGGGATTAGGTGAGTTTTCCCTAATAACCAGTATAGTAGATAGTAGCTGGTCATATCCTACTACACTTTGACTATATAAAATTATTTAATTTCAGGTGGCTTCAAGTACATTGTTGAGATTGGCTAACCACAGCGGCTGCTTTGCTTTGTAGAAGTACTCTACAGCGCCCTTCTTGGACCACTCCCCGACCTCTCAGTCCTCCAGATAGAATAGGCATACAATAACTTTGACCCTCTATCCAAGCCATTGATCTGCAGCATGGGGATGTCTGCTGAAAAGCTTTTAGTCGGCTCCCACTTTGGAAAGGTACAGGTGGGGAGCCTCCTGTCTAACCAGCAGCCTCCAATCACAACGTGACACATAGTTCACCATAAGGAGACACCACCATTCCCTTCACTGCCCCTGGATGGCTACAGACTAGAGAGCGACTGTCAAGGCTGCACATGTGTGCTCAGTGAAGACGACCAGCTTCACATGAGGGAATACATAAAGACCCAGTGGTGTTCTCACTAATTAGAGAGAAGGGTGACTGGTACTACTTGTGTACATGCAAAAGTTCTTAGGAAGGAAAGACTAAATAATAAGGGAAGGGCTCCTTTATCTTTCAATTAATGAAAGAGAAACAAAACAAATCTGTCTGCAATTAATTATTATTATTTTTAAATCATTGTTACATTTTTCTGTTCTCTTGTCACTGTAAATAAAAACTCTATAACATTGTTTGGAGTATAAGCAGAGGTGTTTATTATCAATAAATGGACTACTACAGGATGTTAGACAATGTGGATGGTCACAGCAAAAGAAGGGAAGATGCAATGCAGTAGTAGCTCATTGCTCCTTGGCCCATGCCTTCACAAGAGGCCCACACTGGTAGTTTTGTGAGAAGGCAAGCCACAGCCCAGATGCAGTTGATGCTTCCCATCAGTGACATGAGGATCTCTTGGACAGGGTAGTTATTCCACTGGAATAGCAAAGGTATTGCTCCCTTCTTCAGACATCGAAGCCCACTATAGGGTTCAATGAAATCTTAATTTCCTAACTTTCAATAAAGATACCGCAACAACTAATAACGTTAACGTCGTTAGCACTAACGTTAGCTAGGTACTGGTAGCTAAAGATACAAAAAAGACACCTGAAGACATAAGATTTACAAAAATCACTAACTGAACGGATAAACAGAATTCTCAACAAGAATGATACAAAAAACGCTATAGAAATATGATTCATATACTGAGGTAATGATAAAACGAGCGACTTCGAGACTAGTATGGCTAAAATCAGGCTGTTTGGAAGCTGTGTATCGGGTAGGAAGTGGACGTTGCTACGTTGTGCAAAAGGTCTATTAGTCTTCTTTATTAAATAATTAGCATTACCGTAGTTCAAAGAGCAACCCGCACTCTTCTTTTAATCACGCCCCAAGACGCCCGCCAATGAAATCATTTCTCATCCGTGTGGAAGGGAAGTAAACAGTGACCAAGAACAATTTTCACGATAGCGTTTTTATTATTGTTAGTTAGACATTTATTAACATAGGTCTTGGTTGACATATGTTACGTTATTTAGGTAACGCTAGACAGCTTCTAACGTTAGCTAGCTAACAGTGGCTATGGGTTTTCACACTCAAATGGCCTCCATTATGGAGGTGTTAGCTAATGCAGCCGTGGCAGAGATATGTAAACTCGTAGACGACGATTATGCAGTGTTTCGTTTGGAAATATCTCAGGGCCAAAATGAAAACCGGGCATTGCGGAGGAAACTACAGCTACTAGAATTGAAGGTGGCACGGGAGCGCGCAGAGCGGACGATCAGAGAACGCGTCATCGCCAGTCGTCCCAGTAGTGACAAGATCCTCGACCGATATAGAGGAATGGCAAGAGGTACGTTTTGCCCCGTTCCCCTCTGCGCATGTTTAGATAGTATGCAATAATTCCCCTCATTACCACTTAGTTATCTTTCAAAAAGTTATGAGAAGTGTTACCAAACATGCAGTGTCAATAGTGTACAATATAGCATTGACAGTACCCTAACCACCTATTTTTCACCCAATCACTCTCAGGTGAAGGACATCTCACTGGAGGCCACAAGAGCTTTGTGAAGCCAGCAGGACACAATATCTGGAGTGATGACCAACCAATCACTGTTGAAGAGGGGAGTGGAACCTCAACCCAGAAAGTTGTCATCATAGAGGTTAGTGTAATAGTATTACATCAAAATTACAGTACATCAAATGTGGCCAGTTTATTTCAGAATGACTCCCCTCAGCTATTCACTTCCTCACATGTAACATACTCATTTATCTGCCGTAGAGGAGCTTGTGAGACTTCTTTACTACATTGTTATCCAATTAAACTCATGTAACGGTAATAACCACCTCTCTTCTTGTGTCAGGATGCAGATGCAGAGGCTACATGTCCTGGAGGATTGTCTCTGGTCAAGCAGGAGAGGACTGAAGCAGAGGACCCACAGCACAGCAGAGACATCCAGACTGGAGCAACGTCTGGAGTGGCGCCCACTGTAGCCACAGAGGACCTATCCACCGCCACTGCGCCTCAACCCAGGACCCGACGCAGCATTACGGAGGTCAGTGGAATGCCAAACGCCATCCTCAAGTCAGAGACTTTAACTGTAACACAAAGGCTTTTACACATAGTACCTGACTACAGGTCAGACCCAGAGAGACTGGGGTTGAGGAGACTGGGCTGCCCTCCTGCTCTCGGCTCAGAGTATTTACTTTACGGTAACCCGAGCCCGACGACTGTTCATTCCCATCAGGACTTAGACAGTAGTAGTGTATACTCTGAAGGGTGCCTAGATAAGAAAGAGGAAGGTCTGGTCGTAGATGAAGTGACTGTGAAAGTGGAGGGTGACGTTTCTCCCACATGGAATGCAGATAATTACCTAGGAGACGGACACTCACAGGGCAGAGATTTCTTAGATTACAACGATAGCTTCGAGGCAAATCCAAACGTTGCGACCCACACCTCGTTACACATGTGCAGGGATCGCGACCCAGTGTGTACGTTGATGGGGCATTCCGATTCACACGGTCGCGTCCTTTTCAATCAGGTAATGAACTCAAACAGCAGGGCTGGAGCCCAGGCGCAGGGAGGGGGAGCAACATCAGGCAAAAGTAAAGAGAAACGGTTCCTCTGCATGTTCTGTAACAAAGGCTTCAGCTGCCCCCAGAAGGTGGAGATCCACCAGAGGGTCCACACAGGGGAAAAACCCTTCAGCTGTAACCAGTGTCACATGTGCTTTGCCCAGGCTAGTGACCTGAAGAGACACCAGAAGGTCCACACGGGGGAAAAACCATTTGGCTGCCATCTGTGCCAGGCCAGTTTCTCACACTCGTTCAACCTGAAGAGGCATCAGAGGGTCCACACAGGGGAGAACCCTACTGCTGCCCCCAGTGTGAGAAAAGATTCTCCCACCAGCACCAACTGAAGATGCACCTGAAGATCCACACGAGAGAGAGGCTGTTCGCCTGTATGCACTGGGGGAAGAGGTTCTCAGAGAGGAGCTACCTCAGGACACACCAGTATAATTATCGTTTTTGCCCTCAGAACAGCCACAATTCTTCAGGGCGTGGACTCTACAATGTGTAAAAATGTTTCTTTGCAGGACAAGGATTGTCCTGACTTTCAGGAATGCCTGAATTGTTTCACCTTGCTTTTCAGGTTGGCAGCAAGTTTCACCATCCAATTATTTCAGGTCTACAGGAGTGCAAGTTTCACCATGGCACATCCCGCGACGATACATTGGCACATGAGTGTTATTAGTAAATAGCAAATATGAGGCAATTATTGCATTCTATCCATGTGGGCTTTCGTAGACTACCTGAGACATGAAACAGATGGCTGTCGCCAATTTGTTAATGCACAATTTGCCTAAATGGGTAATGGAAACACTTCAACCACAAATTTTTTATTTGACACTAGGTTTTAGCGATTTAAAAAATAACAAGTGTGACATTAGGTTTTTATTGACACAAGATAGTTATATGGAAACGCACCCTAGCAGGCAGTTGTCGCATCTATTTTCTATGCTAACATTTGAAATGTCGACCAAAAAAATGACTGAACAAGTTAATGGAAACACTCGCTATGTCAGAGAAAGAACAGGTGTTCCTAATGTTTGTACACTCTGTGTATAAGCCTAAAAAGTATGTTACATAATGTTTGTACTGTGTAGGCTATATGATGTTCACAAGTGCCTGTTTCATTACTTCCATTCAACTACTTAATTTTTTCTCTCGAGACAATTTTAATGAGGAAATGAATGCAAGTTTACCAAGTTTATGCAAATCTTTAGTTGAGATGTGCATGTGTGGTTTTCATATAGTTTATTTAAAACTTGTTTGTTTAATAAACACAGTTGTACTTTTAATTTGAACTTTCATTGAGACTCTGTAGTATACATCACATTTGATCTCACCCTGTTCTGCATACACCCAATTGCACTTTATAACCATTATACACTTACTAAATATAACTACACATACCCACACACTAACAAACACCTACTGTACATGTCAAAATAGTTAGTCAGGTATGTCTGATGATAACATTTGACTTATTTGAACCCACAACATATTTATGTCCACCATGATGGATTTAACAATTAAGTCCTATTGTAACTACAGTATAGGACTCAAGTGTAGTGGGGATGGGTTAACACTCTGGGTCAATACTTGCAAACACAGGTGTTATAAAGTACTTAAGTAACAATAATTTAGTACTACCTAAGTATTTTTTGGGGCGTTATCTGTACTTTACTATTTATATTTGACAACTTTTACTTCACTACATTCCTAAAGAAAGTATGTACTTTTTACATTTTCAATGCTTAGCATGAGAAGAAAATGATCAAATTCACACACTTATCAAGAGAACATCCCCGGTCATCCCCACTGCCTCTGACCTGGTGGACTCACTAAACACAAATGCTTCATTTGTAAATTATGTCTGTGTGTTGGAGTGTGCCCCTGGCTATATGTAGATTAAAAACCAATAACATTTATCTAATTTGGATTTCTTAATATAAGGAATTTGAAATGATTTATATTTTTATTTTTGGAGTTACATTTACTTTTGATATAAGTATATTTAAAACCAAATACTTTTAGACTTTTACTCAAGTAGTATCTTACCGGGTGACTTTTACTTGAGTCATTTTATATTAATGTATCTTTACTTTTACTCAAGAATGACAGTTGGGTCATTTTTACAACACTGTGCAAACATAACTTGTTTAAATTTACATAGTTGCTTATCTGGCACAAAATGTGTATCAGTCAATTAAAAGCGTATATTTACTTGCACGTGACAGAACGCTAAATTGGTCCCATAACGTGGCACACGTTGGCCCAATGCTAACCTCAAGCCTGTCACAAATTCTTCATCAGAATATCAAAGACTTTATATCCACCAGCCAATATTATTTCTTAAAATAGGTCAACCCGGGCAACTAGATGGATCTTTTAAACCTTCAAATGCAAGGTTTACTTTTGTTAGGTTGGTCTGTAACAAAATGTTGTGTGCCAATATTGCATTGACGCATCCTTGACGAGGTTACTGGCTACTACTGATGTTAGACTACATTTTCACGGTTTTGGCATATATGACTAAATTCATGTTTCTGTTTCACACACACCCTTCCGCAAGAGGTCCTTACAACTGAAGTTTATCATACATCGTAAAAAAAGACAGTCAAATATAAGTCATGTAGGTTACCATCATCACCATCACTTCTAGGCAGCACACACTGCTAAAGCGGTCGACTCTAAATCAGTAGTGCACTTTCACCATGAGCCCCCCTCGCCTCAAGCTTTTTTGTTAGGAAAAAACTGTTCACTGCCGAACCTTGATGCTCGATTCAAGACGCACGTGACGAAGTGGATGATTATTATAATGCATAGCTTATAAAACGTTATAGGCCTGCATGTAAGTGTAACCTACATAAGAATATACTAATGACAGCGTAATGTCATCCTACATTAAGACTGTCGATTAAACATATTTAAAGGAACTGCAATACTGCCTCATCTGTAGGATGATAACGAGGATGCTACCTATAACCCTATTGTACTCTAACGCTCATCCTCCTCGAGTCAAGTAATGCATATGTTACCAGGTTTCCATCCACAGTTTGTGACTAAAGTCATACTGTAAAGAAGAAATGACAGCTGTGATGGAAACTGGAAGTTTCGTAAAATGTTTTAATTGCAGACAGATCATGTGTTCTTTCGACATGGTGGGATCTTTTGGAGTGGGTAAAATGTATTATGCGAGAAATGGCGGTGGAAACGCCTTTGTGTAAATATTGATAACCATCATGTCGAAGTAAACTTGGAGTCACGCAACAATATGGTTTAAGATCCTCCCACTAGGACTCGGGAAACCATGCCGTTTTAGGCTACATGTTAAATAAGTTATGATGACCTTTACAGGGGAGTATACGTGTACAGTGTTGAGTTTGACGCGCCTTTCCAATAAATATCGAGTCTTATTCTGGTGACTTGATGATCGATGCTTGACCGCTATTTGACAAATACAGATATTCTCGCTCTTATCCATAATAATATCATCATGTAGACTTGCCTGCCTGCACAGCCTCCCGGAACTGTATCTGCCAGCTGTTGGCTAGAGCACACGTGCCAAGACCAGTAGGCACGTTTGCTATTTGACGTAACAGTTTGTGACAAAACTATCCGTAGAGTTGGAAACACATTGAACTTTAGATTTTTATTAGGTACATGAAAACTTAAGAGATAAAGTCAGTCAAATACATGTGATAGTTGTTTTGATGAACAGAACTTATGGTTTGGAAGAACTTGTGCCAGGATATAATCAGTGAGGTTATCATAGGGCTAATGTTTGCCATGTTGTCTGACGGGACCAGCTACAATTTAGCATTTGGTTACGATTTTAATTGGCTAATACACATTTTGTACCAGAGACTCGTTTACATTTACAAGTATGGACCCTCCATGTTGAAAGTGTGTTTATTATCTGTGTGTCTGTACCTGTAATCTGTATCACCTGTCCCTTCCAGGAGGAGGAGGAGGGTCCAGAGGTGCTGCTGGTGAAGGATGAGGGGTGTGAGGAGGGTCTGGGGAACCCTGAGGGGACCATGGACTTGGAGGACAACCAGACTACACCTCCTCCTGAACCCACAGAGAAGCCAGCTGAGCAGCACAGGACCACACACACTGAGGTGAGCCCACGATGAACTAACATCTTAAAGGTACTAGGTCAGGGCCTGTCCACCAAGTAGGAGTGCTGATCTCAGATCAGTTTGGCCTTTTAGATCATAATGAATAAGACTATATAGACAGGTGGGGGACCTGATCCTCAATCAGCACTTCTACTCTGAGACAGTTTGTGGATACATGCCCAGGTCTTGGTTAATTTGGTATTAAGTTTGGGACCATGCCTTTCAATTATCAAACCATTAATTAAAGAGTGTCAAGTAATCAAATCAACTAACATGTTTGCATAGTACTCATAGTAATCCCTCATTTCCCAGTCAGAAGATGCTCCATAGCAGGGTGCTCATATCAGATTTCTTGATCCAACATCCTCTCACACTGTATCTCTTACAGCCAGTAGACATGCAGGATGGGAAGCCTGATCTGCTGCTGGTCAAAGAGGAGACAATAGAAGACGAACCAGAGAGCATTGACCTGCCGAGTGGACTAAAGATGGGGGAGCAAGGTAAGGGAGAAATACATATAGCCTACATACAGTAATAGATCTGCAATCGGAATAGTTATGCACCCGGCTATTGTTTTTTCTCCATTCATAAAATGAAATGAATAGAACTTATGTTTACATAGATATACACAAATTCTAATGTATGAACTTGACCAGGTAATTGACAAACTCAATATATAGAGTTTTCTCTGCCATGTTTATACATTATATGTTGTAACCTCTTCCTACAGGTGGTTGGCTGGAAGCTAACAGAGGAGACTGGGCGACCATCTTGGATTCCCAGACTGGTATAGCTAAGGGCCCAGGGGACGCCATCACCGAGCAGGCCAGGACCAGAGGCGACCAAGTGGATGTCAGTGGATGGGACAGCATCCTCAACTCTGGGCTGGGGAACAACACTTTTAACCACAACCAGAAACAGAGAGTGGAACATAAAACAACATCTGAATTTAGTGACAACAGACTGGCTGAGACCAGGGCGAGGCGTAGATTTGGTCTGCGGGGACGAGGTGGTGTCCATCTGAGAACAGACTCGGCGAGCGATGCTCCGTCCTGCTCCTATAGTTGTGAGTCAGAGAGACTGATTGCACCTCAGGTTAACCCCCTAACAGGTGCTGCCCTCAGCCTGCCTTCTATAGGATCTATCAACTGGAAAATGGACCCTGTGACAACACAGACACTCCCTGACCTTCGTCCTCCTCACACTCTCCTTATGTTAAACCAGACCTCAGACAATGCCAGTGCCTCAACACTAAATGGCTACACAAGCCCATTGACAAATGACAGTAGTAGTAATGCTATCAGTAGATCTGGTAGCAAAGAGAAGCGCTTCCCGTGTTTGTTCTGTGGGAAAGTCTTTCGTTTCTCTAAACAGGTGGAGAGCCACCAGAGGATGCACACGGGAGAGAAACCGTTCGGCTGCCACCTGTGCCGGGCCAGTTTTTCACACTTGTCCAGCCTGAAGAGGCACCAGAGAGTTCACACAGGGGAGAAACTTTTCAGCTGCCTCCTATGCAGGGCCAGTTTTTCACACTCCTCCAGCCTGAAAAGGCACCAGAGGGTCCACACAGGGGAGAAACCCTACACCTGCTCTCAGTGTGAAAAGAGGTTCTCCCACCAGCACCATCTGAAGATGCACCTGAAGGTCCACACGGGAGAGGCCATTCACCTGTACTCACTGCAGGAAGAGGTTCTTCGAGAGGAGCTACCTGCGAATACACCAGCAGAAAATGTGCACGCCCCATGAATAGTAAAATGTAATGAAGTACTAGTTTGTAGTTCATTCTTTTGGTTTTGCATATAGAGTGACAATCTTGTCCTGTTTGATGCTGGTGTTTTATGAGGAAATGATAGTGCCTTAATGAATTTTATCTTGACATTAAGTAGTAAAGATTAACCTTTTTTAAAGCATTCTAAATTTAATTTTATCAAAGCGAGGGTACCAGATGTACAGGAAAGTGTTACCATAGTGAGAAGTTAGTCTACAATACATGTCACATGTATAATTTTGTGCAATAAAAGTATTGTACTTAAATACAAAATAGAATCTATGCTGACTGACTTGGTTATTATTTCAGTCGATCCAAAACTTAATTCTTGAATCAACACATTGATTTATAAAAATAATAAACTCCAATGGCTCTACATTGTTGGGTACTTGAATCACATTGTTAGAAATGTGATTGATTGTGGTTAACATTGTCACATGCGCCCAATACAATGCTTACTTACAAGCCCTTAATCATCAATGCAGTTAAGAAAACGCCCCAAAAAACAGGTGTTGTACAACAGCGAAATGCTTACTTACAGGCCCTAACCAACAGTTTGATTTTTAAGTAAAAAATAGGTATTAGGTGAACAATAGGTAAGTAAAGAAATAAAACCAGTAAAAAAAAGTGAAATAACAGTAGCGAGGCTATATACAGACACCGGTTAGTAGGGCTAATTGAGATAGGATGTTTTTGTAGGTATGGTTAAAATGACTGCATAAAAACTCAGCAAAAAAATAAACATCCTCTCACTGTCAACTGTGTTAATTTTCAGCAAACTTAACCTGTGTAAATATTTGTATGAACATAAGATTCAACAACTGAGACAAACTGAACAAGTTCCACAGACATGTGACTAAGAGAAATGGAATAACATATCGCTGAACAATGCAAATAGTCCGGGTAGCCATTTGATTACTTGTTCGGGAGTCTTATGGCTTGGGGGGAAAAAACTGTTGAGAAGCATTTTGGTTCTCGACTTGGCGATCATGTACAAGAACAACAAATAATAAAAGAGCAGCAGCAAATAACAATAGCGGGGGTACCGGTACAGAGTCAATGTGAGGGGGCACCGGTGTCGAGGTAATATGTAGGTAGAGTTATTAAAGTGAGTATGCATAGATAACAGAGAGTAGAAGCAGTGTGTGTGTGTGGTGGTGGCGGGGAGGGGAGGGTGGCAATGGAAATACTCTGGGTAGCCATTTGATTAGATTTTCAGGAGTCTTACAGCTTGGGGGCAGAAGCTGTTCAGAAGCCTCTTAGACCCAGACATGGCGCCCCGGTACCGCTTGCCATGCGGTAGCAGAGAGAACAGTCTACGACCAGGGCGGCTGGAATCCTCGACAATTTTCTCAATTTTTTTGTTGATTGTCTCTGCAGAGCAGTGTTAGAAGTCCAATCAAAAACGTGACTCAGAACTACCACAATGAGAACTGGGTTGCACTATGAGTGTATCTTCATCTTGTAGTCAATAGTCCACATCCCCACACTGGTTTTCATCCATTACACCCCCCCATCCTACGTATATGCATTGGAATTATGGCAGTGGGAGAGAGAGATTGTCAATCAAAGAACCCTTCCACAGTCATGCAAAGTGGGCTGCAGAATTCCGAATGGGGGTTGTCCGAGTGCGTGCCTTTTGGTGATCCAGGAGCATGTGCGTGCCCTTAGGTGTCCCCTTCTCGCAGTCCCTGTGTAACCTGCGGGAGACAAAAGAAGCACCAGTTGAATGAATGTCAGTTGAATTAATGTCAGTCTTTCCGCTTTAGTTTAATAACATTGAACCAAATATTAATTTAATATCAACTGAATTAAATAATTTTAGAATTATGAAATATTATTTAAATATTGTGTTAATGTATAGACAGTTGGGAAAACATAAACGTATGTTAACAACGACCGACCATGCATATCAAGTGTTTATTGCTAATACATTTTTTTTTAAATACAGCCGGGATATTAGTAAAGTAAGGCAATTTATCATAGGAGTAATGGGGTACCCTACAGGTGTACCCTAATCAGGGGCGTGGTCACGTTAAGCCCTGCCTTGCTGTATGTATCGCGCCAATGAAAATGAGAAGAAAATATGCGCAAAGACAGACAGCAAGGTGCCAATGAGAAGAAAGATGGGCCTTCGTAAGGGAAAGCCCCTCGTACCCTTGCTGCATTCAGACCATATTTAAGCAATAAGGTATGAGGGGGTATGGTATACGCCCAATATACCACGGCTAAGGGTTGTTCTTATGCGCAACTCGGAGTGCCTGGCTACAGCCCTCAGCCGTGGTATATTGGCCATATACCACAAACCCTGAGGTGCCTTATTGCTATTATAAACTGGTTACCAATTTAATTAGAGCAGTAAAAATACATGTTTTGTCATATTTTATTTTTTACTAGGCAAGTCAGTTAAGAACAAATTCTTATTTTCGATGACGGCCTAGGAACAGTGGGTTAACTGCCTGTTCAGGGGGAGAACGACAGATTTGTACCTTGTCAGCTCGGGGGTTTGAACTTGCAACCTTCTGGTCACTAGTCCAACGCTCTAACCACGAGGCTACCCTGCCGCCCCGTGATATACCACGGCTTACAGCATTCAGGACTCGAAGCACCCAGTTTATAATGGTAGTTAGATCACTGAATGTGTAATGTAATAAGCAATAACGTAATTTAAAGAACAACGCGCATACCTTTTTAATTTAAGCAGTACCTGTTTTCACTAGCCACACCCTTTGAGCTATGACGTAAACCAATAAGATCCTCCCTCTTCAGTGTAAACGGAAGTGAACATTGACCAAGAACCACTTTAGCGTTTTTATTGTTGTTATTTAGACGTGTATTGACATACTGGGGAAAAGAAAATAACGCATAACATCACAGCATCGCATACTTACCCCAGGTAGTGTTTAATTTGCGTTAGAGACTGGACTTTATTAGTCGATGTTATCTAGGTAAAGCTAGCTAGCTAGACTAACGATCCCGGATCCGGGATGGGGAGTTTCAAGAGGTTAACAATGGCTGCGAACTGTATGCTTTTTCACACTCAAATAGCCTCAATCATGGAGGTACTAGCGAATGCAGCCGTGTCAGAGATCTGTAAACTCGTAGACGACGACTATGCAGTGATTCGTTTGGAAATAACTCAAAGCCAGAAAGAAAACAGGGGATTGCGGAGGACAGCTACAGCTACTCGAACTGAAGGTGGCACGGGAGCGCGTCCTCGCCAGTTGTCCCAGTCGTGTCAAGATCCTTGACCGATACAGAGGAATCGTACGAGGTACATTTTGCAGAAGGCAGGGTGCGTGACATGTCGCCCTGTTCTCTTCTGCGCGACTTTAGATGCGTTAACCAGAATTGGTTCTTGGTCAGTTTTTGGATACTATGCTAAATTATTCCCCTAATTACTTAGCTTAGACACAATATCATAAAAAACAGATGTTTGATTTACTGCATTTCCTATTATTTACTCAATTGAAACAATGTCATGCCTGAAACATAATACACCAATCAATAAATAGTATCTCAATAAGTTATGCAAAGGGAGAGCTTACATTCTTGCCAATTCTAGACAGTGTCAAAAGTGTATTGGTGAACAATATAGTGTTGAGCATTGACAGTAGCTAATCTAACCACCCATTTTCTCCCAATCACTCTCTCAGGTGAAGGACATCTCACTGGAGGCTACAGGAGCTTTGTGAAGCCAGTGGGACACAATACATGGAGAGATGAACAACCAATAACTATTGATGAGGGGAATGGAACCTCAACCCAGCATGTTATCAGGATAGAGTTTAGTGTAATAGTGTTGCATAAAAAAATACTTTGTATTACCTTTGTATACCCGTTTATTTCAGAAAGGCTCCCCTCAGAAATTCACTTGCTTACATGGAAATTCTAATTTGTTTGCCATATTGGAGCTTGTGCGACTTCCCTACGACATTGTTATCCAATTCTACTAATTTCTATTAATTCTACTCCGGTAATAACCTCCTCTCTTCTTGTGCCAGTCTACAGAGGCTGCAGGTCCTGGAGGATTGTCTCTGGTCAAACAAGAGAGTATATACTCTGAAGGGTGCCTAGATAAGAAAGGGGAGGTTGTACTGGTAGACGATGGGACTGTGAAAGTGGAGGGCGACGCTCCTCCCACATGGAATGCAGATAGTCACCTAGGAGACGGACACACAGGGCAGAGATTTTTTAGATTACAGCGAAAGCTTTGAGACAAATCCAAATGTCGCGACCAACCCTTTACACATGCTCAGGGATCGTGACCCAGTGTCCATGTCGTTGGGGCCTTCTGATTCACACGGCCGCATCCTTTCCCATCAGGTATTGAACTCAAACAACAGGGCTAGAGCACAGGTTCAAAAAGGGGGAGCCACATCTGGCAGTAGTAAAGAGAAACGATTCTTCTACATGTTCTGTAACAAAGGCTTCAACTGCTCCCAGAAAGTGGAGATCCACCAGAGGGTTCACACAGGGAAGAAACCCTTCAGCTGTACCCAGTGTCACATGCGCTTCGCCCAGGCTGGTGACCTGATAAGGCACCAGAGGGTCCACACAGGGGTAAAGCCTTTCAGCTGTATCCAGTGTCACATGCGCTTCGCCCAGGCTGGTGACCTGTTAAGGCACCAGAGGGTCCACACAGGGGAGAAACCATTCGGCTGTCACCTGTGCCGTGCTAGTTTCTCACACTCATCCAGCCTGAAGAGGCACCAGAGGGTCCACACAGGGGAGTAGCATACAGGAGCCCCCAATGTGAGAAGAGGTTCTCCCACCAGCACCAGCTGAAGATGCACCTGAAGGTCCACACGGGAGAGAGGCCATTCACCTGTATGCACTGCAGGAAGAGGTTCTCAGAGAGCCCATTCAATCCATGGGAGGTTTGAATAAAATAATATCAAACTTTTTTTTTGGGGGGGGTAGGAATGATAATGGAGGTACATTTATGGTCTCCTCACTAATGTCCAGCTTGCTAACAGGCATCGAAACAAAATCTAAACAGTTGTGGAGCATCAATTTATTTAATTTTAATGGGGGAATAATGGCAAATTTCAAACATTTCCTGACTCATTATTGGACTGTCTGTCAAAGGGAGAGCGAGCTAGAGCCAGAGCTACATCACCATAGTTACTGATGCATGCTATTGAAATGTGATTTATTCTAATACCCCACTCCTTGAAAGTCATGTATTGATTATACACTGATGTTACAAAACATTAGGAACACCTGCTCTTTCCATGACATAGACTGACCAAGTGAATCCAGGTGAAAGCCCTGATCCCTTATTGATGTTACTTGTTAAATACACCTCAATCAGTGTAGATGAAGGGGGAGAAGGATTTTTAAGCATTGAGACATTGTGTATGTGTTCCATTCAGAGGGTGAATGGGCATGACAAACAATTTAGATGCCTTTGAACGGGGTATGGTAGTAGGTGCCAGGAGCACCGGTTTGGGTCAAAACTGCAACTCTGCTGGGATTCACTCAACAGTTTCTCGTGCGCATCAAGAATGGTCCACCACACAACTGTGGGAATCATTGGAGTCAACATGGGCCAGCATCCCTGTGGAATGCTTTTTTTGTACCTTGTAGAGTGCATGCCCTGACGAATGGAGGCTGTTCTGGGGGCAAAAGGTGGGGATGCAACTCAATGTTAGGAAGGTGTTCTTAATGTGTTGTACATTCAGTGTACTGTATATAGCATACTTGATTCATCAACAGCTGCAGGGTTGCTCATTGGATTACCCCATATATCATGAAATAGGCTATGTGAAAGTATTTAAAGACAAAAGGCAGACACATGGAATTATTTTATTTGGATGGATGGTTGGCATGACAAAGGTAAGAGGATATTTTCTTTTCTAAAATGTGGGTGAAATTTTTCTTCTGAATACATTTGTCGAGCTTGTTATGTGTTGTTTCGTGGCCGGGACCCTCGCCTGAATGGACTTATGCCTGGTAAAAACCTTAGACTATTTTAAGCCGTAAGGCCCAAGGTGTGTTATATGGCCAATATACCACAAATCACAGAGGTGGCTTTTATAAACTGGTTACCAACGTAATTAGAGCAGTAAAAATAAATGTTGTGTCATACCCATGTTATACGGTCTGATATACCACGGCTGTCAGCCAATCAGCATTCAGGGCTCAAGCCACCCAGTTTATAATGCACAATATATTCCAACAAAATACACCAACAACATCAGTTCGGAGATAAAGGTTGTGAGCACAGTGTTTCTGATCAGATCAACAATTCTATTCAGTGCCTTCAGAAAGTATTCAGACCTCTTGACCTTTCCACATTTTGTTACGTTACTGCCTTATTCTAAAATGGATTAAATAAAAAGCAATCTTCAGCAATCTACACACAAAACTCCATAACGACAAAGCAAAAACAATTCACATTTTTTTTTGCAAATGTATTAAAATAAAAAACATACCTTTTATTTGCATAAGTATTCAGACCCTTTGCTCTGAGAGTTGAAATTGAGCTCAGGTGCATCCTGTTTTCATTGATCATCCTTGTGGACTCCAACTGGATTGGAGTCCACCTGTGGTAAATTTTATTGATTGGACACGATTAGGAAATGAACACAACTGTCTATATAAAGTTCCACAGTTGACAGTGCATGTCAAAACAAAAACCAAGCCACGAGGTCGAAGGAATTGTCCGTAGAGCCAAGAGACAGGATTGTGTCGATGCACAGATCTGGAGGTTACCAAAACATTTCTGCAGCATTGAAGGTCCCAAAGAAGTGGCCACAGTGGCCTCCATAATTCTTAAATGGAAGAAGTCTGGAACCACCAAGACTCTTTCCAGAGCTAGCTGCCCGGCCAAGCTGAGCAATCAGCAGAGAAGGGCCTTGGTCAGGGAGGTGACCAAGAACCCGATGGTCACTCTGACAGAGCTCTAGAGTTTATCTGTGGAGATTGGAGAACCTTCCAGAAAGAAAACCATCTCTGCAGCACTCCACCAATCAGGCCTTTATGGTAGAGTGGCCAGACGGAAGCCACCCCTCAGTAAAAGCCCGCTTTGAGTTTGCCAAAAGGCCCATAAAGACTCTCGAACCATGAGAAACAAGATTCTCTGGTTTGATGGAACCAAGACTGAACTCTTTGGCCTGAATGCCAAGCGTCACACCTGGAAGAAACCTGGCACCAAATCAAATTTATTTATATAGCCCTTCGTACATCAGCTGATATCTCAAAGTGCTGTACAGAAACCCAGCCTAAAACCCCAAACAGCAAGCAATGCAGGTGTAGAAACACGGTGGCTAGGAAAAACTCCCTAGAAAGGCCAAAACCTAGGAAGAAACCTAGAGAGGAACCAGGCTATGTGGGGTGGCCAGTCCTCTTCTGGCTGTGCCGGGTGGAGATTATAACAGAACATGGCCAAGATGTTCAAATGTTCATAAATGACCAGCATGGTCCAATAATAATAAGGCAGAACAGTTGAAACTGGAGCAGCAGCAGTTGAAACGGCACACCATCCCTACGGTGAAGCATGGTGGTGGCAACATCATGCTGTGGGGATGTTTTTCAGAAGCAGGGACTGGGAGACTAGTCAGTATTGAGGCAAAGATGAACGGAGCAAAGTACAGAGAGATCCTTGATGAAAACCTGCTCCAGAGTGCTCCAGTTCCAACAGGACAATGACCCTAAGCACACAACCAAGACAACACAGAAGTGGCTTCGGGACAAGTCTCTGAATGTCCTTGAGTGGCATCTCAGGAGAGACATCTCTGTAGAGACCTGAAAATAGCTGTGCAGCAAAGCTCCCCATCCAACCTGACAGTGCTTGAGAGGATCTGCAGAGAAGAATGGGAGAAACTCCCAAAATACAGGTTTGCCAAGCTTGTAGTGTCATACCCAAGAAGACTCGAGGCTGTAATCACTGCCAAAGATGCTTCAACAAAGTACTGAGTAAAGGGTCTGAATACTTATGGAAAGTCATTATGGTGTATTATGGTGTATTAGTCATTATGGTGTATTGTGTGAAGATTGATGAGGGGGGAAAAAACTATTTAATCCATTATAGAATAAGGCTGTAACAATAAAATGTGGAATAAGTCAAGGGGTCTGGATAATTCCCGAATGCACTGTATTTTCTGTTTGGTTTCCAGAAAAATGCATTGAAAGAAATTAAATAGGCTACTACTGGGGTCTGATGATGCTTCTAATATAGTAAATGCGTGTTGTGTTGGGTGATGTGCTAAAGTCTGATGTTGGCTATTTTTGAACACTGCTGGTGTGGGTTTCTGAGTAGTCCCCTCTCAGAAAAGGTCAAATTGCAACCCACAACCCAAATTTATCACATAAAGGTATGACATTTACCAATCATTTGGGCTTCCTGAATTTAGTATGTTTGCTGATAACGTTTATTACTATCGTAGATTTGCGTTATTCTACAAAATTCAATTTTATGTTCATCTGGTTACATAACTCTTGCTCTACTTCTGCCTCTCTCTCCCTGAATGAGAAAGATGTACAGTCGTGGCCAAAAGTTGAGAATGACACAAATATTAATTTTCACAAAGTCTGCTGCCTCAGGTTGTATGATGGCAATTTGCATATACTCCAGAATGTTATGAAGTGTGATCAGATGAATTGCAATTCATGCAAATGAACTGAATCCCCCCAAAAAACATTTCCACTGCATTTCAGCCCTGCCACAAAAGGAGTGAGTGTGAGTGTTGACGAGGACAAGACTGGAGATCACTCTGTCATGCTGATTGAGTTCGAATAACAGACTGGAAGTTTCAAAAGGAGGGTGGTGTTGGAATCATTGTTCTTCCTCTGTCAAACATGGTTACCTGCAAGGTACCGTCATCATTGCTTTGCACAAAAGGGGATTCACAGGCAAGGATATTGCTGCCAATAAAATTGCACCTAAATCAACCATTTATCGGATCATCAAGAACTTCAAGGCGAGTGGTTCAATTGTTGTGAAGAAGACTTCAGGGCACCCAAGAAAGTCCAGCAAGCACCAGGACCGTCTCCTAAAGTTGATTCAGCTGCAGGATCCCAGGCACCACCAGTACAGAGCTTGCTCAGGAATGGCAGCAGGCAGGTGTGAGTGCATCTGCACGCACAGTGAGGCAAAGACTTTGAGGATGGCCTGGTGTCAAGAAGGGCAGCAAAGAAGCCACTTCTCTCCAGGAAAAACATCAGGGACAGACTGATACTCTGCCAAAGGTACAGGGATTGGACTGCTGAGGACTGGGGTAAAGTCATTTTCTCTGATAAATCCCCTTTCCGATTGTTTGGGGCATCCGGAAAAAAGCTTGTCCGGAGAAGACAAGGTGAGCGCTACCATCAGTCCTGTGTCATGCCAACAGTAAAGCATCCTGAGACCATTCATGTGTGGGGTTGCTTCTCAGCCAAGGGAGTGGGCTCACTCACAATTTGGCCTGAGAACACAGCCATGAATAAAGAATGGTACCAACAGATCCTCCGAGAGCAACTTCTCCCAACCATCCAGGAACAGTTTGGTGACAAACAATGTCTTTTCCATCATGATGGAGCACCTTGCCAGCATGATGGAGCACCTTGCCATAAGGCAAAGTGATAACTAAGTGGCTTGGGGAACAAAACATCGATATTTTGGGTCCATGGCCAGGAAACTCCCCAGACCTTAATCCCATTGAGAACTTGTGGTCAATCCTCAAGAGGCGGGTGGACAAACAAAACCCCAAAAAATTCTGACAAACTCCAAGCATTGATTATGCAAGAATGGGCTGCCATCAGTCAGGATGTGGCCCAGAAGTTAATTGACCGCATGCCAGGGCGGATTGCAGAGGTCTTGAAAAATTGACTCTTTGCATCAACTTCATGTAATTGTCAATAAAAGCCTTTGACACTTGTGAAATGCTTGTAAATATACTTCAGTATTGCATAGTAACGCCTGACAAAAATATCTAAAGACACTGAGGCAGCAGACTTCGTGAAAATGAATATTTGTGTCATTCTCAAAACTTTTGGCCACGACTGTACACTTTGGCAGACAGACCAACAATGAGTCCAAAAGGTTTAGGAACTTAAGACACATTTTATAAATGTGCTATTATTCCCCTTTAAGAGTGCCCCCCCCACCTCTGAAGACTGAATGCGGCCTGTGGGGCAACATTAGTTTGGCTACATGATGCTAGACTGAATGCGGCCTGTGGGGCAACATTAGTTTGGCTACATGATGCTCACAAATGTCATTTCCATTCAACTACTTAATTTTCCCCCCAATACACTTTAAATGAGAAAATGTATGCAGTTGATCAAGTTTATGATTTTTTTGTTGAGGCATGTGTATGTGTGGTTTTCATATGGTGCATTTAACATTTGTTTATGTTTAATAAACACAAAATGGGACGTTTCATTCAAAGACTTTGATTGAGACTCTTTAGTATACATCACATCAACGCTCGTGTCCACAAAGCATACCAGAAAATGTCCTACTCTAGGAATCCTGTAAAAAATAAACTCCCAGCTCAGAGTGGGTTTTAGGATGACGTTAAGACATTAAGACACTGCCCAGACAAACTCTGAGCCAGGAGTAAAATCAACTCTTAAACGTTTATATCAGCTGGTAATCACTACAGCAGTTTGAGGTACCGCAAAGGAAAGTCAGTGACGACGATGCTCATTGAAATTGTCGAAAATAAAGGGGAATAATGTAGATGAGGTATCGCCCGCGGGGGAACTCGATAGCACGCTTCAGACAACCAATTGAATGTTGCAATGGTAAAACGTTTGATATAATTTCTGACACGATCACTTTGCCTTCTCTTAATTATCGCCTAATATGTTGGCATGCATAACCTTTTTTTTTTTTTTTTTTTTTTTTTTTTACAATATTGTTGTTGTTGTTGACAATATTACCGTTAGATCAACACACTCGTCACTACCGTTTAACAACTCTAAATTGCTTTGGCACAGTAGGACTCAAGTCACTAGCCGATAATGTTGCCTACAACATTTTAAAGGTCTTATTTTAATTAAACACAATCAGTTAACATAAGCCCAAGATGCCTTCAATTGCCCAATTTAAACACTTTTTTAAACCATGTGTTATTGTGCTCCGAAGGGATAAATTGAAATAACTTAATGTAGATAAATAATCAAAAGAAAACAGGTTTATTTATTATGTGAAATAGGCCTAATTTGAATTAATTTTCAAATGTGCAAGAGATACTTTTATGGATTGATCAAATGGCAGTTTCAAAACATTCTTTCAACAACTCAAGTAATTGCATGTGGTGCAGGAACTACTGACTCACTGCATTTTTCTATAATCAAAACACCTGCTGGTAACTTAACTGGTTAGGACAGCTCAAGAGGTCTCTTTAATATTTGTTGACTAGGTGGGACTCTTATGACTAAAGAGGCGTAACCCATAAAAGTAGGAGTAAACTCCCACTGTGCACAGACCTCTTCCATGTTGGTTCAAATATGGAAACAACATTGATTCAAGCAGTGTGGGCCCAGTGGGATGTCTCTCTTCTCAACCTATTCTGCATACACCTAGCAGCACTTTATTACCAATCACTTCATTATAAATATACCGAGTGTCAACTAATTCAATCAACTAACATGTTTACAATCCCTCATTGACCATCAGAAGATGCTCCATAGCAGGGTGCTCATATCAGATTTCTTGATCCTACATCCTCTCACTCTGTATCTCTTACAGTCAGTAGACATGGAGGATTGGAAGCCTGATCTGCTGCTGGTCAAAAAGGAGACAATAGAAGACGGACCAGAGAGCATTGACCTGCTGATCGGACTAAAGATGGGGGAGCAAGGTAAGAGAGAAATAAATATAGCCTACATGTAGTAATAGATCTTCAGTGGGAATAGTGATGCACCTGGCTATTTTTTTTCTTATTCATAAAATTAAATCAATACAACTTATGTTTACATACAAAAACACAATGTATGAACTTGACCAGGTAATTAAAAACAATTTAAAAAAAATTTAAATAAATTAAAAACTGTAGAGCGTAGATTTCTCTGCCATGTTTGTCATGTCTATTTTGTAACCTCTTCATGCAGGTGGTTGGCTGGAGGCAAACTGGGCAGCCATCTTTGATTCCTAGACCCAGACCAATGCAGCCAAGTGCCCAGGGGACAACTTCACTGAGCAGGCCAGGACCAGAGGTGACACAAGGGAGGTCAGTGGATGGGACAAAGTCCTGGGGAACGACACTTAACCACAACCAGACCGTCGAACACAAATCAACATCCAAACTTAGTCTCTATGATAACAGACTGGCTGTAGATTTGATCTTCGGGGACAGGGAGGTGTCCGTATGCAGGGGGAGAGAACAGACACTGACCCGGCTAGCGATGCTCCGTCCTGCTCCTATAGTTGTGATTCAGAGAGACTGATGGCACCTCAGGTTAACCACTTAACAGGGGCTGCCATCAGCCTCCCTTCTATAGGATCTATCAACTGGAACATGGACCCTGCGACAACACAGACACTCTCTGGCCTTGTCCTCCTCACAGTCTCCTTAAGTTAAACTAGACCTCAGACAATGTCGGTCCTTCAACACTAAATGGCTGCCCATTTACAAATGACAGTGGTA
Source organism: Oncorhynchus masou masou (assembly GCF_036934945.1). Lineage (NCBI taxonomy): Eukaryota > Metazoa > Chordata > Actinopteri > Salmoniformes > Salmonidae > Oncorhynchus > Oncorhynchus masou. Next base: position 10,138,322 of record NC_088231.1, on the reverse strand, counting down.
AAGAGAGAATCAGTAATGGTGTTTGCGCCAAAGAGACTTCAAAGCACTTCAGTTCCCCAAATCAGGTGGAGATCTATCAGAGGATGCACACAGGGGAGAAGTCATTCGGCTGCAACCTGTGCCGGGCTGGTTTCTCCCACCCATCCAACCTGAAGAGGCACCAAGAGGGTTCACACAGGAGAGAAACCCTACAGCTGCCTCCAGTGTGAGAAGAGGTTCTGAAGGTCCACACGGGACCTGTGCACACTGCGAGAAGAGGTTCTTAGAGAGGAGCTACCTCAGGATACACCAACAGAAAATGCACGCGGCCCATATATAATGACATGTAATATAATACTAGTTAGTTTGTAGTTAATTCTGTTGGTTTGGATGTAGTGGGAAACTGGATGAGGTGAACTGAGGAAATAATTAGTATGAGGCAGAGTAGATATGGTGATGGTTGGTTCGATGGTGCCTGTAAAAATGATGATGATGATACTGGTGTCAGTGGTGGAAAAAGTACCCAAAGGTCATACTTGAGTAAAAGTAAAGATACATTAATAGAAAATGACTCAAGTGAAAGTCACCCAGTAAAATACTACTTGAGCAAAAGTATTTGGTTTTAAATACACTTAAGTATCAAAAGTAAATGTACAATGCCTCCAGAGTGCTGCAGTGGTCTAAGGCACTGCATCGCAATGTTAGATGCGTCACTACAAACCCGGATTTGAACCTAGGCTGTATCACAACCGGCCGTGATCGGGAGTCCCGTAGGGTGGCGCACAATTGGCCCAGCGTTGTACGGGTTTGAGGAGGGTTTGCCCGACTCCTTGTGGCGGGCCGGGCACCTGCAGGCTGACTCGGTCGCCTCCGACACATTGGTGCGGCTGGCTTCCGGGTTAAGCAGGCTGGTATCAAGAAGCACAGTTTGGCGGGTCATGTTTCAGAGGAAGCATGACTCGACCTTCACCTCCCGAACCCGTTGGGGAGTTGCAGCGATGACACCAGATCCAAATTGTGCATTTATGTTTAGTGTGTCCACCAGATCAGAGGCAGTAGGGATGACCAGGGATGTTCTCTTGATAAGTGCGTGAGGACCATTTTCCTGTCATGCTAAGGATTTAAAATGTAACAAGTACTTTTGGGTAATAGGGAAAATGTATGGAGTGAAAAGTACATTATTTTCTTTAGGAATGTAGTTAAGTAAAAGTTGTCAAAAATATAAATAGTTAAGTATAGATGCCCAAAAAAAACTACTTCAAATACTTTAAAGTATTTTTACTTAAGTACTTTACACCACTGACTGGTGATTTATAGTGCTTTAATTCATGTTTACTTGAAGTAGTGAAGCTGTGTGTAATGTTGAACCTTTTCCAAAGTATTCTAAAATTCACTGTATCAAAGCGAGGGTACCAGATTTACAGAGATGTTGTATTATTCTTGTCCCCTATAGTTTTTTGGGGGGCTGTATCATTTGTTTCCCTTCTCTCAGTCAAATTAAAACATTATACCTAATTCTTGAATTAACACCTATGGTAAAAATGTATAAATAATAAACTCCAATGGCTCTATATTGTTAAGTAATTGAATGAAAGGGTTAGAGATGTTTTTGACTGTGGTTAACATTTTATAATATCATGTCATGTTTCTGTGTGTACAGCAAAGAGTTTCTTATATAAACCTTTATACTTTTCTGTTCAGTTTACAGAGGACCAGTTGATATCCTTTGTTGCTGGTAGGAGAGACTGGACCTCAGAAGCGGCTGGTCACAAACTCTGGCCCTTGGTCAGAACCAGTCACTCTTCCTTCCCGGGTCAGAACCAGGACCGCACCACGAGGGACAGTGCAGGGATGGAGCAGGGCCTGGGGCTAATAGAGATTGACAATCCTGTTGATTTGATACATACACCACAGTATCCATGATCAGGATAGGCATTCACCACTAGAGTTACCTAGCCTATAACACAGCACACAATCCCAACAACACCCAAACAATGGCTAGAGGTCAAGGAGGGAGCTCAAAGACTAACCACCTGAGTGAGGGTGGTGGCTCCTGCTTCTGCCTCCTCCGGTGTCATTGGGTCACAACGTGGGAGGCCGAGCTTTAGTATGGACGCTGACAAGCAGTAAGTACGCATGCCCAACGTGTGGATAGGGCTTTGCTAAACTACATGACTAAAACTATGTGGACTCCTGCCAGTCGAACATCTCATTCCAAAATCATGGGCATTAATATGGAGTTGGTCCCCCTTTTGCTGCTAGAACAGCCTCCACTTGTCTGGGAAGGCTTTCCACTAGATGTTGGAACATTGCTGCGGGGACTTGCTTCCATTTAGCCACAATAGCATTTGTGAAGTCGTGCACTGACGATGGGCGATGAGGCCTGGCTCATAGTCGGTGTTCCAATTCATCCCAAAGGTGTTAGATGGGATTGAGGTCAGGGCTCTGTCCAGGCCAGTCAAGTTCTTCCATACTGATTTCGACAAACCATTTCTGTATGGACCTGGCTTTGTGCACGGGGGCATTGTCATGCTGAAACAGGAAAGGGCCTTCCCCAAACTGTTGCTACAAAGTTGGAAGCAAGGAATTGTCTAGAATGTCATTGTATGCTGTAGCGTTAACATTTCCCTACACTGTAACTAAGGGGCCCAGCCCAAACCATGAAAACAGCCCCAGACCATTATTACTCCTCCACCAAAATTTAGTTGGCACTATGCATTGGGGCAGGTATCGTTCTCCTGCCATTCCTAAACCCAGATTAGTCTGTTGGACTGCTAGATGGTGAAGCGTGATTCATCACTCGAGAGAATGCGTTTCCACTGCTCCAGAGTTCAATGGCGGCGAGCTTTACACCACTCTAGCCAACACTTGGCATTGCGCACTGTGATCTTAGGCTTGTCTGCAGCTGCTCGGCCATGGAAACCCATTTCATGATGCTCCCGACGAACAGTTCTTGCAACCGAGGACAGACGATTGTTACCCGCTATGCGCTTCAGTCCCGTTCTGTGAGCTTGTGTGGCCTACCACTTCACGGCTGAGCCGTTGTTGCTCCTAGACGTTTCCACTTTACAATAACAGCACTTACAGTTGACCAGTGCAGAAATTTGACAAATTGACTTGTTGGAAAGTTGGCATCCTATGACGATGTCACGTTGAAAGTCACTGAGCTCTTTAGTAAGGCCATTCTACTGCCAATGGTTCTCTGTGGAGATTGCCTGGCTGTGTGCTCAATTTTATACACCTGTCAGCAACGGGTGTGGCTGAAATAGCTAAATCTAATCATTTGGAGGGTTGTCAACATTTTTTTTGTATATAAATCAAATGTTATTTGTCACATGCACCGAATACAACAGTTACCATGAAATGCTTACCTACAAGCCCTTAAGCAACAATGCAGTTCAAGAAAGAGTTAAGAAAATATTAACTAAATAAACTAAAGTAAAAAATAAAATTAAAAGTAACAATAAAATAACAATAATGAGGCTATATACAGGGGGTACAGGTTAGTCGAGGTAATTTGTACATCTAGATAGGGTTAACGTGACTATGCATAGATAATAAACAGCAAGTAGCAGCAGTGTAAAAACAAAGGGGGGGTTCAATGTAAATAGTCCAGGTGGCCATTTGATTAATTGTTCAGCAGTCTTATGGCTTGGGGGTAGAAGCTGTTAAGGAGCCTTATATAGTGTATATACAGAACAATAATAGAAACACAACTTGCAACAATTAATGATTTTACTGAGTTACAGTTCATAATGAAATCAATCGAAACAAATAAATTAGGCCCTAATCTATGGATTTCACATGACTGGGCATGGGTGCAGCTATGCGTGGGCCTGGGAGGGCATAGGCCCACCCACTGGGGAGCCGGGCCCAGTCAATCAGAATGAGTTTTTACTCAAAAAAAGAGCTGTATTACAGACATAAATGCTCCTCAATTTCATCAGCTGTCTGGGTGGCTGGTCTCGGACGATCCCGCAGGTGAAGAAGCCAGATGTGGAGGTCCTGGGCTGGCGTGGTTACACATGGTCTGCGGTTGTGAGGCCGGTTAGACGTACTGCCATATTTGAGGGAGCGTGCAATTGGCATGCTGATTGCAGGAATGTCTAAAACGACATTGGAGGTGGCTTATGGTAGAGAAATTAACATTAAGTTCTCTGGCAACAGCTCTGGTGGACATTCCTGCAATCAGCATGCCAATTGCACACTCCCTCAAAACTTGAGACATCTGTGGCAAGACTGCACATTTTAGAGTGGCCTTTAATTGTCCCCAGCTAAAGCACCCAATGTCACAGGAAGGCCAACAAGTTAATCAAGGATAACAACCCCCAGGATCCACTGCCCCGCTATCATCTAGAAGGTGAGGTCAGTACAGGTGCATCAAAGCTGGGACCGAGAGACTGAAAAACAGCTTCTATTTCAAGGCCATCAGACTGTTAAACAGCCATCACTAACATAGAGAGGCTGCTGCCAACAGACGCAAATCTCTGTACACTTAAATAAATGGACTTAATAAAAGGTATCACTAGTCACTTTAAATAATGCCACTTTAATAATGTTTACATATCCTACATTACTCATCTCATATGTATAGTGTATTCCATACCGTCTACTGCATCTTGCCTATACCGCACACCATTGCTCATCCATATACTTGTATGTACATATACACACATTGTAAAGGGATGAAATAGTATAAGGTAGTTGTTGTGAATCTGTTAGATTACTTGTTAAATATCTCCATATAGTCAGAACTAGACGCTCAAGCATTTTGCTACACTCTCATTAACATTTGCTAACCATGTGTATGTGACCAATAACATTTGATTTGAGCACAAGGTGCACCTGTGTAATGATCATGCTGTTTAATCAGCTTCTTGATATGTCACACCTGTCTGGTGGATGGATTATTTTGGGAAAAGTTAAATGCTCACTAACAGGGACATAAAAACATTTGAGATAAATACTATTTGAGCATATGCAACATTTCTGGAATATTTTATTTCAGCTCATGGAAAAATGTGAAAAACACTTTACATGTTGCGTTTCTATTTTTGTTCAGTGTAAATACATGTTCCCATTAAACTGAGATTAATTAAATTGTCATGGTGATGCAGTTTGGACGTTTGGTATAACGTGACAAATTATCATACATGATTGACAGTGATGGCCTATTTTGAAATGAGGTAGCCTATTCCTAACTTAGTGTTCAAGGGGATTTAAAACTGTAAACAATAGATTGTGATCGTAAATTCAATCTGGAATGCCAAATTCAAAGGGTTTCGCTCTCTGAGTTTATATTCGACGCCCTGGCGGAAGAGAAGGGTTGATCCGAGCGTTCTGACTTCGACAGCAGTCATGCACCCAAGCTAACTGGCTGAAATTGTCTAGCTTGCTAACTACTTCCCGACACAAATGAGAGAAGACGTCACTCTGACCATTTTACTCGCCCTAGCAGAGCTGGTTATGCTGTGTTCTTTTATCCTGAGCGTTGGTGACTGGAACTCTGCTGCTGGCAACAATTTAATTACGCTTTTTTGCCAACGTTGACTGACACCGGTTTTATTAAACAGGTGTTGAGCGTTCGTAAATGCATCAGTTATTCTGCGCTCTGGCACACTCAGAGGAGAGGAGTGCAATCGAAGTCGATAGCCAGAGTGAATTTACGAACGCATCCATAGTGTGGGCATAGGCAGACGTTGCAATTGAAGGATGCATTTCACGCTATTAAATTGGCTACATCTGTAGGTACAAACGTTGATTGAAGAAAAAAACATTTTTTGTGCTCCCCCACCTATAAAAATGTGCACACCACCAATACCTGTAACCTTAACGTTTGTTCAACTGACTCTCGTATTTGTTGATTTAATCGGACTTTATTCATATAATGAGTAGTCCAAAGCAGCAACTCTCCAGATCGCAATGGCACTCTATAAGCAGTACCGTATTTCAAAGAACAGCGCGCATACATTTTAAATTTAACCACACCATTTGAGCTATAACGCCAACCAATAAGATCCTTTCTCTTTAGTGTAAACGGAAGTGACAAAAGTATTTCCACGTTAGCATTTTTATTTAGACGTGTATTAACACCATGAAACTCAAAATATCAGTCCATTAACTGCATAGCGTCACATACTTACCCAATGTAGTTTTAAATTCTCATTGGTGCTAGGACTTCGTTAATATATATTATATAGGTAACGCTAACTAGGTAGCTGAATCGAGTTAGCTAACAATGGCTAACGGTATGGTTTTTCACACTCAAATTGCCTCCATTATGGAGGTACTAGCGAATGCAGCCGTGGCAGAGATCTGTAAACTCGTAGACGACGACTATGCAGTGTTTCGTTTGGAAATGTCTCAAAGCCAGAAAGAAAACAGGACATTGCGGAGGAAACTACAGCAACTGGAACTGAAGGTGGCACGGGAGCGCGCAGAGGGGACAATGCGAGAGCGCGTCGTCGCCAGTCGCCCCAGTAGGGTCAAGATCCTCGACCCGTACAGAGGAATGACAAGAGGTATATTTTTCAGAAGGTTGTCGCCTTTCATAAAGTTAATTTATTATAGCCCCGTTCCCCCCTGAACGTGTTTTCAGATGTTACACAGAATTGGGTCTTGGTCACTTTCTGGATGGTATGCAATAATTCAAATCCCCTGATTACGATATCTAGCGCAAATATTCAATATCATATAATAAACAAATGCGCACGACTTTTTGGATGCTGAATAAAAGCAGGTCACCTTGCCAGAAGATACCGACCCTACCGTTACCGTTGTTTACAAGGAGCAGCACTGAGGCTCCAATCATGGTTAGTAAGTGTAAATAACATTTTATTTAACATGCTGGCTTGTAGAGACTATTGTTTATTTTTGGGGGGGACTCCAATCAGTAGCCACAGCAAAAAAAGTATGTGGACACCCCTTCAAATTAGTAGATATGGCTATTTCAGCCACACAAGCTCACAAAATGGGACCAGCGAGTGCTGAAACGCATTTAAAAAAACCTGTCCTTGGTAGCAACACTCACTTCCCAGTTCCAAACTGCCTCTGGAAGCATTGTCAGCACAAGAACTGTTTGTCGGGAGCTTCATGAAATGGGTTTCCATGGCCGAGCAGCCACACTCAAGCCTAAGATCACCATACGCAATGCCAGGCGTCGGCTGGAGTGGTGTAAAGCTTGCCGATTGGAGTCTGGAGCAGTGGAAACCATTCTCTGTGATGAATTACGCTTCACAATCTGGTAGTCCAACAGACAAATCTGGGTTTGGCGGGTGCCATGGGAATGCTCCCTGCCAACTGCAGGGTGCCAACTGTAAAGTTTGGTGGAGGAGGAATAATGGTCTGGGGCTGTTTTTCATGGTTCGGGCAAGACCCCTTAGTTCCAGTGTAGGGAAATCTTAATGCTACAGCATACAATGACATTCTAGATGATTCTGTTCTTCTGACTTTGGCAACAGTTTGGGGAAGGCCCTTAACTGTTTCAGCATGACAATGCCCCCGTGCACAACTCAAGGTCCATACAGAAATGGTTTATCGAAATCAGTATGGAAGAACTTGACTGCCCTGCACAAAGCCCTGACCTCAACCCCATCAAACACATTTGGGATGAATTGGAACGCTGACTACGAGCCAGGCCTACTCGTCCAACTTTAGTGCCCAACTTCACTAATGCTCTTGTGGCTGAATGGAAGCAAGTCTCTGCAGCAATGTTCCAACATCTAGTGGAAAGCCTTCCCAGAAGAGTGGAGGCTGTTATAGCAGCAAAGGTTTGACCAACTCCATATTAATGGCAATGCTTTTGGAATTAGATGTTCGACGAGCCATGTAGTGTATCACAGCCATTTTGTAATTGCAGGGTCAGCCAACGTGACATGCATTCCCATAATGGCTGCTGTGGCTACTGCTAGCTAGCATGAGGATGAAAATGGCCATTTTCCAGGAAAACTAGCAGTATTTAAATCTTCTCAATTGAGCAGTGTGGTGTCGTGTCTTTACTATCATTAATTGAAGACTGATAGTTTTTATCAAAGATTCTCTGTAATTAGTTATTACGCGATCAACTTATTAATCACGTAACTAATTAACTAGGAAGTCGGGGCACCAAGGAAAAATATTCAGATTACAAAGTTATAATTTCCTAAAATAACTTTTCAGATATTTTATCTGATCAATTAGTCTTTGAATTAATGAATTATTTACTTTACCTCATGTTAGTCTCATTCCAAACGACGTAAATTGTTGGTTATCTGCACGAATCCAGTCTTCACTGAGTCATCCATACATCAATTGTCTTAAATCATTTATTTATTACTAAGTAATTCACAGAAATGCATAAACAAACAAACAATGTGGTTACATGAAATGATAGGAGAATGTGCCCTAGTGGGCTAAACTGGCATGGCGGCTTGTTAGACAAAAGGAGAAGTGGGGGTCGACTAAGAAGTCACTACAGAGTGATAATTATAACAATTGAAATGCTAATCCTTTGCCCATGAACGCTCACTCATTCGGGAACAATTGCAATCAATATATATATTTAAGCTCAGTGTGTCGTCTTGATTGCTGGTGAAAAGTTCATTTATTTTGTAGAATTATTCCTCTGTCTCCCTCTCTCTCTCTCGGTTTGTAGTTAGAGGGGATTGTTCAGAGTGACATTCGTTATAGAATGGATGTTTCGGCGTTTGTCGTTCTTCACGTTCAGTGATTCCGAATTCCTAGCTGCAGACCAGTAATTAATATCAAAGACTTGTTCATATTCTGTCGGTATCGATAGTCTAAGAGTTTAACCACGTGGTATGGTTATAAGATTCAGCAATGGTCTACAACCTTTGTCCTCCTATTGGAGAAAAACATAGTCTGCAACCTTTAGCCATCTCGTAATTGAGGTAAGCTCGGTCTCCTGATAATTTCTCAAAGTTGGGGTTTTATTCGGAATGGCAGAAAAGGGACTGTCCCAGGAGGCTTGACCCTAACTGGGCTCAGGGGCGGTCCTCTGATTTAGTTCAAATCAAAAGGGATTTGTATTTTTCTTCATTAAACAATCCAAAATCATATTATACAAACAGTATCATACTCACTCATTCATATTATACAACAATTAGATGTAAACCTCATATCTGAAGCTATTATATAAACAGCGTTGTGGTAATGTGGCCACACCTTCTCCCATGAGCTTCCCCAAGTTGTGACAAACGGACCAGTTCGTAGCTGGATTCTTCACCGATCTTTTATACTTTCTCCGGAACATGAAATTTGTTCGTACCTCAAGTTCTGTGAGATGGAAAGATTTCCTTTGTTCTCCATGAAAATCTACTCTCTCTGTACTGTATGTCCATGAGGAGATTCTCAGGAATTTACGATGTCTCTCTGACCACAGCAACCTAGTTGAATGAGGAAAGGGGGAGGCAGGCAGGGAGGGAGATGGGCTTTCTATACACAAAGAGGCCAACGTCATGACAGTGGATAAAGGTCAAATCTGGAGTACAGTGGCGTTGTACCGACCCATATCTCGTGCTGGTTCCATGGTGTCTTCATGTAACCCTGAAAAGATGCAGTAGTCTCTACAAGCCAGAATGTTGAATAACATTATATTACACTTGTATTATATTACACACATTACACTTTACTGGTTGTTCATGCTGTTGGACCTTTGGGAGGTGGAGATCTCTTGCCATGTACGTTGACCGACGCATGTTTCCTTGCAGTCAGCTGGAAGTGTTTGCCGTTCAGTTATCCTCGGCCATATTGTGCAAGTGTTTGTCAAGTGCGAATTGCATTTCTTTAATACAAACCAATATACAGACCAGCATACTTAAGGTAGGGTTGATAACGCTTCCCTGTGGATATTTTGTATCAGATTACCTCTGACATAGGAACAAAATCGGTGGACAACAAGTAAAGTAAGTTGAAATGTTTGTTCAACATTCTGACTTGTACATGGGACTGTTCAGGAATGCAGAGCCTACATGATATAGATGAGTGTGTAAGTATTTCACTCTCAGATTCTAAAAGAGGCTATTGTAACCAGAGCCATATACACTGCTCAAAAAAATAAAGGAAACACTAAAATAGCACATCCTAGATCTGAATGAATGAAATATTCTTATTAAATACTTTTTTCTTTACATAGTTGAATGTGCTGACAACAAAATCGCACAAAAATGATCAATGGAAATAAAATAAAAACACACTACAGACTGATCCAACTTTGATGTAATGACCGTTTGAGCAGACACATGCACATTGTGGCCTGCTGGAGGTAATTTTGCAGGGCTCTGGCAGTACTCCTCCTGCTCCTCCTTGCACAAAGGCGGAGGTAGCGGTCCTGCTGCTGGGTTGTTGCCCTCCTACGGCCTCCTCCACGTCTCCTGATGTACTGGCCTGTCTCCTGGTAGCGCCTCCATGCTCTGGACACTACGCTGACAGACACAGCAAACCTTCTTGCCACAGCTCACATTGATGTGCCATCCTGGATGAGCTGCACTACCTGAGCCACTTGTGTGGGTTGTAGACTCCGCCTCATGCTACCACTAGAGTGAAAGCACCGCCAGCATTCAAAAGTGACCAAAACATCAGCCAGGAAGCATAGGAACTGAGAAGTGGTCTGTGGTCACCACCTGCAGAACCACTCCTTTATTGGGGGTGTCTTGCTAAATGCCTATAATTTCCACCTGTTGTCTATTCCATTTGCATAACAGCATGTGATATTTATTGTCAATCAGTGTTGCTTCCTAAGTGGACAGTTTGATTTCACAGAAGTGTGATTGACTTGGAGTTACATTGTGTTGTTTAAGTGTTCCCTTTATTTTTTTGAGCAGTGTATTTGTGGGTTGTCATACACATACAATGTTATATTGAGCAGGACTTTCATACAAGCCTTAAAATGAGAACTCCCCCATCTTCTGCAACCAAACGGCACTCTTCTCCCTCATGCGGCAGTGTTTGCAAAGACCGTAAAGGGTCTATACCATTGAGCAGACAGTAGCCAACATAACCTCTTTTTCCCCCAATCACAGGTGAAGGACATCTCACAGAAGGCCACAAGAGCTTTGTGAAGCCAATGAAGAACAATTCCTGGAGAGATGACCAATCAATTACTGTTGATGAGGGGAGTGGAACCTCAACCCAGCACGTTATCATGATAGAGGTTAGTGTAATAGTGTTGCATAAAAATGTGTTACTTTGTAAATCAAATGTGGCCCGTTTATTTCAGAAAGGCTCGCCTCAGCTATTCACTTGCTTACATGTACATCTGCCATAGGAGAGCTTGTGAGACTTCCCTATGACATTATTATCCAATTCTACTCATGTACCGGTAATAACCTCCTCTCTTTTTGTGTCAGTCTGCAGAAGCTGAAGCTGCAGGTCCTGGGGTCAAGATGGAGAGGTCTGAAGGAGATGAAGACCCACAGCACAGCAGAGACATCCAGACTGGAGCACCCTCTGTAGCCACAGAGGACCCCATCACCGCCCCAGTGCAGCCCAGGACCCGAAGCAGCATCACGGAGGTCAGTGGAACGCCGAACGCCGTCCCCAAGTCAAAGACAGACACCGAGACTTTAACACGAAGGCTCTTACACACAGGATCTGACCACCGATCAGACCCAGAGAGACTGGGCTGTCCTCCTGCTCCCAGTTCAGAGTACTTACTGGTATTTCACCAGAGCCAAAGAAGGGTTCATTCCCGTGGAGATGGTGATGGTGACACGTTAGACACTGGTCGTGATGATCCGTCTTGTTCTTACGCTACAGAGATGGACCCTGGCAACATGCCCTTGGGTTTAGAGACACAGACTGATTTGTCTAGAGGGGACTGGAACCAGTACAGTAGTAGTGTATACTCTGAAGGGTGCCTAGATAAGAAAGGGGAGGTTATAATCGTAGATGAGGTAACTGTGAAAGTGGAGGGTGACGCTTCTCCCACATTGAATCCAGATCGTCATCTAGGAGACGGACACTCACAGAGCAGAGATTTCTTAGATTACAGGGAAAGCTTGGAGACAAATTCAAACGTTGTGACCCACTCTCCTATACAGTTCAGGGATTCTGACCCAGTGTCCACGTTGATGGAGCCTTCCGATTCCCACAGCCATGCCATTTTCGGTCAGGTATTGAACTCAAATGACAGGGCTAGAGCCCAGGTTCAGGGAGGGGGAGCAACATCAGGCAATGGTAAAGAGAAACTGTTCCTCTGTATGTTCTGTAACAAAGGCTTCAGCTGCCCCCAGAAGGTGGAGATCCACCAGAGGGTCCACACAGGGGTGAAACCCTTCAGCTGTACCCAGTGTCACATGCGCTTCGCCCAGGCTCGTGACCTGAAGAGGCACCAGAGGGTCCACACAGGTGAGAAACCCTACAGCTGTACCCAGTGTGAGAAGAGGTTCTCCCGCCAGGACCATCTGAAGATGCACCTTAAGGTCCACACGGGAGAGAGGCCGTTCTCCTGTACGCACTGTGGGAAGACGTTTTCAGAGAGGAGCTACCTCAGGATACACCAGCAAAAAACTCATTCCACTCTATAACATAAAAAGCAACCATTCTACTCGACAGCTTAGATCAAACCCTGCATTAAAGACAAAGATTAATTTTCATATTTGTCAGCAGAATAGATCCGTAGATGCGTTTGGAATAACAAGAGGAACCGATATCGGTGTTGAATATTCTTGTGTAGAATATTGCATCCAGACATTGTGTGATATATAAGCCTACAAAGTCTGATACATATTGTGTTTGTACTGTGTGCCTATTTAATTACTTGCAATTCAACTACCTAATTTTTTTCCCTAGACACATTTCATGAGAAAATGAATGGAATGTATCAATTTTATGCAGATTGTTAGTTGAGATGTGTATGTGTGGTTTTCATATGGTGTATTTAAAACGTGTTTTATGTTCAATAAACACAAAATTAGAATGAAAAGTCTAAGACTCTCTCTTTAGTGTACATAACATCTGATCTCGCCCTATTCTGCATACACACAATATTATAACAAATATACACTTACATAATATACCTACTGTACACATCAACATTCTCGCTATACACCAAGTCACTTGGCTCTGTCATAACCTCACATGGTCTCTCCTATCATTGCTATGCAGACGACACACAATTAATCTTCTCCTTTCCCCCTTCTGATGACCAGGTGGCGAATCGCATCTCTGCATGTCTGGCAGACATATCAGTGTGGATGACGGATCACCACCTCAAGCTGAACCTCGGCAAGACGGAGCTGCTCTTCCTCCCGGGGAAGGACTGCCCGTTCCATGATCTCGCCATCACGGTTGACAACTCCATTGTGTCCTCCTCCCAGAGCGCTAAGAACCGTGGCGTGATCCTGGACAACACCCTGTCGTTCTCAACTAACATCAAGGCGGTGGCCCGTTCCTGTAGGTTCATGCTCTACAACATCCGCAGAGTACGACCCTGCCTCACACAGGAAGCGGCGTAGGTCCTAATCCAGGCACTTGTCATCTCCCGTCTGGATTACTGCAACTCGCTGTTGGCTGGGCTCCCTGCCTGTGCCATTAAACCCCTACAACTCATCCAGAACGCCGCAGCCCGTCTGGTGTTCAACCTTCCCAAGTTCTCTCACGTCACCCCGCTCCTCCGCTCTCTCCACTGGCTTCCAGTTGAAGCTCGCATCCGCTACAAGACCATGGTGCTTGCCTACGGAGCTGTGAGGGGAACGGCACCGCAGTACCTCCAGGCTCTGATCAGGCCCTACACCCAAACAAGGGCACTGCGTTCATCCACCTCTGGCCTGCTCGCCTCCCTACCACTGAGGAAGTACAGTTCCCGCTCAGCCCAGTCAAAACTCTTCGCTGCTCTGGCCCCCCAATGGTGGAACAAACTCCCTCACGACGCCAGGACAGCGGAGTCAATCACCACCTTCCGGAGACACCTGAAACCCCACCTCTTTAAGGAATACCTAGGATAGGATAAAGTAATCCTTCTCCCCCCCCCCTTAAATGATTTAGATGCACTATTGTATAGTGGCTGTTCCACTGGATGTCATAAGGTGAATTCACCAATTTGTAAGTCGCTCTGGATAAGAGCGTCTGCCAAATGACTTAAATGTAATGTAAATGTAACATAGTTTAGTCGGGTTTGTCTGACTTTCCATAGCAGATGTATTTTTACCCACATCATATTTATGTCCCATGATGGGTTTTAAAGCAAGTCATTCTGTAACTACAATATAGATCTCAAATTTAGTGGGAAACATAAGCAACAATTTAACTGTCAAATGTTTCTGCTGCTCAAAATGCTATCAGTCAATAAAAATGTTTGATTTACTTGCAGGTGACAAAACGCTATATTGTAGCTGGTCTCTTCAGATTATATCCTGGAACAAGTTCTGCATCAGCCAATTAAAATCGTCGACATAGTTGGACGTGTCCTTAACATGCCTCAGTCCAACTGCACGTTCTGATCATAAAAGCAACTATCACGTGTATTTGACTGACTGGTCAAATTGCTCTCTGTGTAAATTGCCTAGTCTGCGTAACAGACGCCGATTGTGGGAAGGTTTCAAATCTCAAATGAGCCCCACCCACTTTTAAATGTAGATTTACATGTATTGTGTTAGTGTGTTGAAAAGGGACGTTGCCAACAGCTTGAATTGATGCGCTACCTCTTAAGCGTCGCACACAAACACACTGCTATTTGTGAGTCTAACTTTCTTACGGTGTGTTTGTAAATTCAATCTGGAGTACGCTCTGAGCGTTCATAAATTCAGAGCGTTGTCGGATTGTCCGTTTGTAAATTCAAGAACGTTTCGTCCGCGGAGCGTTCAGAGCGCATACTTGACGCTCTGGCGGAGGAGTAGGGTTGATACAAGCGTTCTGACCTCACAACGGCAGTCAAGCACTCAAGCTAATCTTCATTTAACTAGGCAAATCGGTTAAGAACAAATTCTTATTTTACAATGACGGCCTACACCGGCCAAACCTTCCCCTAACCCAGACTACACTGGGCCAATTGTGTGCCGCCCTATGGGACTCCCAATCACGACCGGTTGTAATAAAGCCCGGGATCAAACCAGGGTCTGTAGTGACACCTCTCGCACTGAGATGCACTGCCTTAAACCGCTGCGCCACTCGAGAGCCCGAAAATAAGAGAACACCTCACTCTGACCATTTTACTCGCCCTAGTATAGGCTGTTTTCCTATTATCCAGAGCATTAGTAACTCTAACTGTGCTGCTGGCAACAATTGAATTACGCCTTTTCGCTGAAGTTTACTGACACCGGCCATATTCAAGGAGTGTTGAGCTTTTGTAAATTCATCAGTTATTCTGCGCTCTGGCACACTCAGAGGAGAGTGCCCCGAAATCGGAGTAGATAGCCAGAGCGCACCCTTAGTCCTGAATGAATTGTGAATAATGAGTAAGAAAGTTACAGATGTAGAAATATCATACCCCCCAAGACATGCTAACCTCTTACAATTACAATAACAGGGGAGGGGAGACTTTTTTTAGGGGGGGGTATGATACTTGTGCATCTAACTTTCTCACTCATCATTATTCAGGCTTCATTCAGGATTATCCGTAAGCATGGTAGCATCCACATGAATATTGAAGTGTTTAGAACATATTCTATTTTTATTTACAATAAAAGTGACTCAAATATAATAATATATCCCATTTAGCAGACGCTTTTGTCCAAAGCGACTTGTAAGTCGGCTGGGGCCACTACTGCATATGGGTGGCCCCAGTGGGAATCGAACCCACGACGCTTGGCGTTGCAAGCGCCATGCTCTACCGACTGAGCCACACAGGACCCTGAAATGACACAATACATTATTTACCATTAATTTCTATTGGGCACAAAATTATCTGAAACACAACCAAAATAAACAGCAAATGCATCCAACAAGTTTGTAGAGTCACAAGCTTGATGTAATCATTGCGTTCTAGGAATATGGGACCAAAAACGAAACTTTTGAATTCTTTAATACACATATAAGTGAACTTGTCCCAATACTTTTGGCCCCCTGAAATGAAGGGACTATGTACAAATGGTGCTTTCATTTCTAAACGGTTCTCCCTATGGATAACCTTAAATCAAATCTGACAGTCTTCCTTTAATAGACATATACACACATACCTCAGTCGTGTGGTCTGGTGCCACAAAGGGAGACCTTGGAAAATTATAATTGGCTCAGAACAGGGCAGCACGGCTGGCCCTTAAATGTACACAGAGAGCTAAAATTAATAATGTGCATGTAAATTACAGGCTCAAAGTGGAGGAGAGATTGACTTCAGTGTTGAAGTGTTGACAGAAGTGTTGACATGCTGAATGCACCAAGGTGTCTGTTTAAACTACTAGCACACAGCTCGGACACCCATACATAACTCACAAGACATGCCACCAGAGGTCTCTTCATAGGCCCCAGGTCCAGAACAGACTATGGGAGGCACAGTACTACATAGAGCCATGGCTACATGGATCTCTATTCCACATCAGGTAAATGATGCAAGCAGTAGAATCAGATTTAGAAAGCAGATAAAAATACACCTTATGGAACAGCAGGGACTATGAAGAGACACAGACACACATACATGGATGTTGCACTGTAAATATGTGATAGTGGAGTAGTGGCCTGAGGGAACACACTAAATGTATTGGGTAAAGTGTTATGAAATATAATGTCATGTAATATTTACAATTGTATATAGCTGCTTTAATGTTGCTGGACTCAAGGAAGATGAGTTGCTGTCTTGGCAAAAACTAATGGGGATCCATAATAAACCCCAGGAAGATGAGTTGCTGCCTTGGCAAGAACTAATGGGGATCCATAATAAACCCCAGGAAGATGAGTTGCTGCCTTGGCAAAAACTAATGGGGATCCATAATAAACCCCAGGAAGATGAGTTGCTGCCTTGGCAAGAACTAATGGGGATCCATAATAAACCCCATGAAGATGAGTTGCTGCCTTGGCAAGAACTAATAGGGATCCATAATAAATACAAATAGTCATTGTGTCATTTCAAATCCAAAGTGTTGGAGTACCTTTGTCAAAACAACAAAAATTGTCCCCAATATGTTTGGAGCTCACTGACCTTCAGGGAAGTGTCTGACGCCCTCCCAGCTCCCCCGTCACTATCCCTCCACTCTCGCCAATTACCACCAGTGGAACTTAACTATAATGGAAAACAAGGAATAATAATAATGACTTAACCTCCTAATTTGTCCAGAACTCTTTTTCATTTTACAGAAGGTTTGCAAGTCACAAAAATAAATACAATTACATTGTAGTATAGATAAATCCTTCCCTCCCTCTTTTCCAAGCCAAGTTTGTCACACCCTCCCATCCTTGCTAAGCTTGTCACAACCTCCCATCCTTGGACACCCTTACCCACCCAAGCCAAATTTGTCCCAACCTCCCGTCTTTTCCACCCTCCCTTCTTCTCAGATACATTTACATACATTGATTTACTCTTCCATTCTCCTTCATTCACTTACACATATACCCTATGCATCCACACACCCATTCACTCCCTCCCACATGTATTAATTCACCCTCCTTCACACTCCCATTCATATGAACAGACACACACACATACACCTACACTCATTCCCAAACACACACACACACATCCATAGAACAGTTGGTTCCACTTTATTTGAAGGCTTTATAAAGCATTGAGATATGGTTCATAAGCACTGCATATATGGGCCACAAATCAAACCGTATTTCATGCTCTATGAAAGATGTATAACTATCTCAAACAGTTATGCCACATTATGAATCTTTATACGGTTATAGATGAGACGCTTCACAAATATGTAGTGATATGACTCCTATATGAAGGCTTTACGAAGCTATCATAAGATGCACTTTAAAAAAGCGTGACCAAATAGCTATAGTTATCTTTTGTATCGCATTTTCAGTGTCCATGTAGACAATTTGCATCGGCTACTTCTATCGTTACTTCCTAGAGAAGAATAGTTACTTGGGGAAAGTAGATTATAGATGTCATTGGGGGGAGGGGGAAAGAATATTATCTCAATTTACCATATTATCTTAACTTAGCTGATCATAGGCATCACTGTATGTAGCCTCGTGTGCTCATCATCTTTTCCTACTTCATCCTCTTCTCAGAACAGGGGGCTCTCCTTCTTCAACTGGAAACGTTTCTTGTAGCTTGATTAGGGCTTCACTGGCGCTTGTGAATTCCATCCTTTGCGTTCCCTTCCATACCCACAGCACTGCCGGGAAGCAGAGTTGAGATTTGATTCCTTCTTCCTCCAGTGACTATCTTATCGGAATGTATTCCTTGTGTTTTCTCCTCAGCCTAGCTGACAGGTCCTAGACGAATCGAATGGACTGGCTGTGGATTTTGATCTCCTTTCCCCCCTGTGCTTTCAGAATGTTGACTTTGGTCTGATAGTTCCACAGCTTGAAGATTACCATTCAGGGATATTTAGCGTTCTTCTGTTTCACGCCCGATCCTTTGGCATCGTCCCAGATCCTCTGGTGCTATATCAACGTCAAATTCCTCTGATATCAGTTTGACCACGTAAATGGAAAGGTGTACTTCAAACAGACAAACAAAATGTGGAATTTTGTCATACATGCAAAAACATGAGATTGGGTTTACTGAGGTGAGCACACTATGAACTACACTCTGAATGGTATTTGGTCAGGGTCCGTATCCACAAAGCCTCTTAGCCCTTATCTACAAAGAGTCTCAGTAGGACTGCTGATATAGGATCAGTGTTACCTTGTAGATCATAATGAATAAGATTATACGGAAAGATCCTAGATCAGCACTCCTACTGAGACTCTTTGTAGATAAGGGCAGAGGTCTTGTTTAATTGTGTCTTAAGTGTGGGCCCATGCCTTTTGAATGATCAAACCATTAAAGAGTGTCAAGTAAATCAAATCAACTAACACGTTTGCATAGTATCAAATAAACAAACATGTTTGTATAGTACTCATAGAAATCCCTCATTGCCCAATCAGATGATACTCCATAGCAGGGTGCTCATATCAGATTTCTTTATCCAACACCCTCTCACTCTGTATCTCTTACAGTCAGTAGACATGGAGGATGGGAAGCCTGATCTGCTGCTGGTCAAAGAGGAGACAATAGAAGATGGACCAGAGAGAATTGACCTGCTGAGTGGACTAAAGATGGGGAGCAGGGTAAGGGAGAAATACATATAGCCTACATACAGTAATAGATTTTCAGTGGGAATAGTAATACATATAGCCTACATACAGTAATAGATTTTCAGTGGGAATAGTGATAAGTGGGCAGCAGATAGCCTAGTGGTTAGAGCGTTGGGCCGGTAACCGAAAGGTTGTTAGATCGAACACCGAGCTGACAAGGTAAAAATCTGCCGTTCTTCCCCTGAACAAGGCACTGTTCCTAAGCCGTCATTGTAAATAAGAAAATATTCTTAACTGACTTGCCTAGTTAAATAAAGGTTAAATAAAATTAAATAAATAAAAATACTCCTGGTAATTATTTGTCTTCTTACTTCTTAAAATGAAATCAATACAACTTATGTTCAAATACAAAAACACACATTATAATGTATGAACTTGATGGGGAAAAAACTCCATATGTAGAGTTCTCTGACATGTTGTTAGTCTATTTTGTAACCTCTTGCTGCAGGTTTTCAGTGGGAGGCTAACAGAGGAGACTGTGTGGCCATCTTGGATTCCCAGACCGGTGCAGCCAAGAGCCCAGGGGAAACATAATTGATTAGGGCAGGACCAGAGGTGACATAGTGGATGGGACAGCGTCCTCAACTCTGGGCTGGGGAACAACACTGTTAACCACAACCAGAAACTGACAGTGGAACACAAAACAACATCCACACTTAGTCTCCATGACAACATACTGGATGAGACCAGGGCGAGGTGTGGATTTGGTCTGCGGGGACGGGGAGGTGTCCGTATGCGGCTGGAGAGAACAGACACAGATTCGGCTAGCGATGCTCCGTAATGCTCCTATAGTTGTGATTCAGAGAGACTGATGGTGCCTCAGGTTAACCCCCTAACAGGTGCTGCCTTCAGCCTACCTTCTATAGGATCTATCAACTGGAACATGGACCCTGCAACAACACAGACACTCCCTGGCCTTTGTCCTCCTCACACTCCCCTAATGTTAAACCAGACCTCAGACAATGCCAGTGCCTCAACACTAAATGGCAAACTAAACTTTGAATCACTGTGTTAGAGATGGGCTTGACTGTGCTTAACATTTTATAACATCATGTGATGTTTCTGTGTGTACAGAGAAGAGTGTCTAATAATAAACCTTTACGCTTGTCTACACAATCTTTGTTTGCAGTCCATGAAGACCTGCTGATATCCAGTGTTACTGGTGGGAGAGAGTGGATCTCTGAGGCGGCTGGTCACAAACCATTGCCCAGGATCAGTATCCTGGGTCAGGAGCCGTCGTTCTTCCTTCCCGAGTCAGAACCAGGACACACACGCAAAGGACAGAGACTCCACCACATGGAACACAACCGATGGACAGGTGGACTGAACAACCTCAGTCCTGGTGGTCATCGGAGAGACAGAGGCTCCAGTCAGGGATCCAGTCTCCAGCCCAGACCCTTCTCTTCACAGTCTCAGTGCAGGGATGAAGGAGGGCCTGGGGCTGATAGAGATAGACCCTCCTGTTCCTATGATACCAACACCACAGTATCCATGATGAACAGAGCAAGACACCCTGGGCTTCAGCCTTCAGAGAGAGTGGTGGGAGACCCCCCTGATGGTAGTCTATCAGCAAGTCTGTCTTCTCCTTCAGGGTCTCATCTAATGCCTAATGACTGGGTTCATAGGAGGCCTGGGTCTAGCCTTCCTCAGTTACCTCATGGTTACCCCATCAATACAGACAGGGTGAGGATGGGCGTTCACCACGAGAAATACCTAGCCTGTAACACATCACATAATCCCAACAACACCCAAACAATGGCTAGAGGTCAAGGAGGGAGCTCAAAGACTAACCACCTGAGGGTGGATCTACCGCTTCTGGTGTGATTGGGTCACAACGTGGAAGGCCGAGCAATAGGACAGATGCAGACAAGCTGTATGCCTGCCCCACATGTGGGAAGAATTTTGCTTAGGCAAAATATGTGAAGCAGCATCAGACCATTCACACCAAGGAGAGGCCCTTCAAGTGCAAACAATGTTACAAATCAAATCAAATCAAATTTTATTTGTCACATACACATGGTTAGCAGATGTTAATGCGAGTGTAGCGAAATGCTTGTGCTTCTAGTTCCGACAATGCAGTAATAACCAACAAGTAATCTAACTAACAATTCCTAAACTACTGTCTTATACACAGTGTAAGGGGATAAAGAATATGTACATAAGGATATATGAATGAGTGATGGTACAGAGCAGCATAGGCAAGATACAGTAGATGGTATCGAGTACAGTATATACATATGAGATGAGTATGTAAACAAAGTGGCATAGTTAAGGTGGCTAGTGATACATGTATTACATAAGGATGCAGTCGATGATATAGAGTACAGTATATACGTATGCATATGAGATGAATAATGTAGGGTAAGTAACATTATATAAGGTAGCATTGTTTAAAGTGGCTAGTGATATATTTCCATCATTTCCCATCAATTCCCATTATTAAAGTGGCTGGAGTTGAGTCCGTGTCAGTGTGTTGGCAGCAGCCACTCAATGTTAGTGGTGGCTGTTTAACAGTCTGATGGCCTTGAGATAGAAGCTGTTTTTCAGTCTTTCGGTCCCAGCTTTGATGCACCTGTACTGACCTCGCCTTCTGGATGATAGCGGGGTGAACAGGCAGTGGCTCGGGTGGTTGATGTCCTTGATGATCTTTATGGCCTTCCTGTAACATCGGGTGGTGTAGGTGTCCTGGAGGGCAGGTAGTTTGCCCCGGTGATGCGTTGTGCAGACCTCACTACCCTCTGGAGAGCCTTACGGTTGAGGGCGGAGCAGTTGCCGTACCAGGCGGTGATACAGCCCGCCAGGATGCTCTCGATTGTGCATCTGTAGAAGTTTGTGAGTGCTTTTGGTGACAAGCCGAATTTCTTCAGCCTCCTGAGGTTGAAGAGGCGCTGCTGCGCCTTCTTCACGATGCTGTCTGTGTGAGTGGACCAATTCAGTTTGTCTGTGATGTGTATGCCGAGGAACTTAAAACTTGCTACTCTCTCCACTACTGTTCCATCGATGTGGATAGGGGGGTGTTCCCTCTGCTGTTTCCTGAAGTCCACAATCATCTCCTTAGTTTTGTTGACGTTGAGTGTGAGGTTATTTTCCTGACACCACACTCCGAGGGCCCTCACAAGAGCTTCTCCTTCCTGAGTATCCCTATCAGACATAGGAGTGTCCACACTGGGGAGAAATCGTAGCAGTGTAGCTTGAGATGTACACAGGGGATGTCTGGGAAGTTTTTGTTGTTGATTACTAAGTCCTTTAGTTGAGCATCTGGGCATGCTGTCTTTCTCACATGATACAGACTTGTTGTTTGGTGTGCTGGCATAGCCATAACTCTGTCATTTAAGTCTAACACTATACTCACCCTTTAAATTTGGTTTTTAATTTGTTCTATTCATAACAAATACAATGTCCCTCTTTTATATAACACCTTTATAACACCCTTTACCCCCAAATTTATTTGGCATAATCAGGTGGCACCTGTTCCTTTATGTACTAAAAATAGGTCATCAAATCTGTTGATGAGAAATTGTGTTGTATTTTAATTTGCTTGTTTATCATTTAGACTAAAATTTGCCTTAGTTTCCTTGACTTCTTTGGCTTCCTTCGAACATATTGTCACAGATCGAACAATGAGCCAGATATTTCACCGGATGTATAAATGTGAAACATCTGTTTGCTGTAGCCACTCACTACTAAATATGGTGACGAGAGCAAGCCCAGTGGTCAGCAGTAGGAGAAAAAGGAGCAAGATGGATTTTGGCCGACATTCTGTTAATTTTCTCATCCATTAAACATTTGATCTCAATACAGTTTTCTGCTTTCCAACTATAATATGTTTGGAAGAGAGTGGACTGAGTTTGGCAGACTTTACCCTTTGCCAAAGTTGGAAAAAAATTTTTTTTAGGAGTGCAAGGGCGTTTTGAGTTATTGCACACACGCACTTCAGAGTTGGCGTTCCCAAAGCAAAAGCTGCAAATAGTGTATTCGGAACGTATTCAGACCCCTTGACTTTTTCCACATTTTGTTACGTCACAGATAAAACATCCCCCCTCCCCCATTATCAATCTATGCACAATACCCCATAATGACAAAACCAAAAAAGGTTTTTAGAAATGTTTGCTAATTTAAAAAATAATAATAATAATTAATTCATCACATTTACGTGACTATTCAGACCTTTTACTCAATACATTGTTAAAGCACCTTTGGCAGCGACTACAGCCTCGAGTCTTCTCGGGTATGACGCTACAAGCTTGGCATACCTGTAGTTGGGGAGTTTCTCCCATTCTTCTTTGCAGATCCTCTCAAGCTCTGTCAGAGTGCGTCGCTGCACAGCTATTTTCAGGTCTCTCCAGAGATATTAGATCGCTTTCAAGTCCAGGCTCTGGCTGGTCCACTCAAGGACATTCAGACACTTGTCCAGAAGTCACTCCTGCGTTGTCTTGGCTGTGTGCTTAGGTTCCTTGTCTGGTTGGAAGGTGAACCTTTGCCCCAGTCTGAAGTCATGAGGGCTCTAGAGCAGGTTATCATCAAGGATCTCTGTACTTTGCTCTGTTCACCTTTCCCTCAGTCCCGATTAATCTCCTAGTCCCTGCCGCTGAAAAACATCCCCACAGCATGATGCTGCCTCCACCATGCTTCACCGTAGGGATGGTGACAGGTTTCATCCAGACATGATGCTTGGCATTCAGGTCAAAGAGTTCAATCTTGGTTTCATCAGACCAGAGAATCTTGTTTCTCATGATCTGATAGTCTTTTGGTGTCTTTTGGCAAACTCCAAGCTAGCTGTCATGTGTCATTTACTGAGGAGTCGCTTCCGTCTGGTCACTCTACCATAAGTGCCTGATTGGTGAAGTGCTGCAGAGATGGTTGTCCTTCTGGAAGGTTCTCCCATCTCCACAGAGGAACGCTGGAGTTCTATCAGAGTGACCATCGGGTTCTTGGTCACCTCCCCGACCAAGGCCTGTCTCCCCGGATTGCTCAGTTTGGCCGAGATGGCCAGCTCTAGGAAGAGTCTTGGTGATTCCATACTTCTTCCATTTAAGAATGATGGAGGTCTTGGGGACTTTCAATGCTGCAGAAATGTTATGGTACCCTTCCCTAGATCTGTGCCTCGACACAAACCTGTCTCAGAGCTCTAAGGACAATTCCTTTGACCTCATGGCTTGGCTGTTGCTCTGACATGCACTGTCAACTGTGGGACCTTATATATACTATATAGACAGGTCTGTACCTTCCGAAATCATGTCCAATCAATTGAATATACCACAGGTGGACTCCAATCAAGTTGTAGAAACATCTCAAGGATGATCAATGGAAACAGGATGCACCTGATCTCAATTTCGAGTCTCATAGCAAAGGGTCTGAATACTTATGTAAATAAGGTATCAGTTGTTTTTTTTTTAAATAAATGTGCAAAAAATGCTAAAAACCTGTTTTCATCATGGGTATTGTGTGTAGATTGATGAGGATTTAAAAAAAAATTAATCCATTTTAGAATAAGACTGTAACTTTAACAAAATGTGGAAAAAGTCTAGGGGTCTAAATACTTTCCATAGGCACTGTATACACAACAGTATTTGAAACCCCTTCAAATTAGTGGATTCGGCTATTTCAGCCACATCCGTTGCTAACAGGTGTATACAATTGAACACACAGCCATGCCATCTCTATAGATAAACATTGGCATTAGGATGGCTTTACTGAAGAGCTCAATGACTTTCAATGTGGCACCATCACAGGATACCACCTTTCCAACAAGTCAGTTCGTCAAATTTCTACCCTGCTAGAGCTGCCCCGGTCAACTGTAAGTGCTGTTGTTGTGAAGTGGAAACATCTAGGAGCAAGAACAGCTCAGATGCGAAATGGTAGGCCACACAGGCTCACAGAATGGGACCGCCGAGTGCTAAAGTGCGTAAAAATCTCCTGTCCTTGGTTGCAACACTCACTACAGAGTTCCAAATGGCCTCTGGAAGCAACATCAGCACAATAACTGTTCTTCGGGAGCTTCATGAAATGTGTTTCCATGGCCGAGCAGCTGCATTCAAGCCTAAGATCACCATGAGCAATGCCAAGCGTAGGCTGGAGTGGTGTAAAGCGCGCTGCCTTTGGACTTTGGAGCAGTGGAATTGTAAAGTTTGGTGGAGGAGGAATAATGGTCTGGGGCTGTTTTTCACGGTTCTGGCTAGAAAACAATGATATTCTAATTTGATTTTTATCTAACCTTTATTTAACTAGGCAAGTCAGTTAAGAACAAATTCCTATTTACAATGATGGCCTACCCCGGCCAAACCCGGACGATGCTGGACCAATTGTGCACTGCTCTATGGAACTCCCAATCACGACCGGATGTGACACAGCCTGGATTCGAAACAGGGACTGTAGTAACGCCTCTTGCAGTGCCTTAGACCACTGTGCCAGTCAGGAGCCCATTCTAGAAGATTCTGTGCCTCCAACGTTGTGGCAACAGTTTGGGGAAGGCCCTTTCCTGTTTCATCATGACAATGCCTTTGTGCTCAAAGCGAGGTACAGAAAGGGTTTGTCAAGATCGGTGTTGAAGAACTTGGCTGGCCTGCACAGTACCCTGACCTCAACCCCATCGAACACCTTTGGGATGAATTGGAACGCTGACTGCGAGCCAGGCCTAATCGCCCAACATCAGTGCCCGACCTCACTAATGCTCTTGTGGCTGAATGGAAGAAAGAAAGTTCCCGCAGCAATGTTCCAACATCTAGTGGAAAGCATTCCCAGAAGAGTGGAGGCTGTTATAGCAGCAAAGGGGGGACCAACTCCATATTAATGCCCATGATTTTGGAATAAAATGTTCGACGAGCATGTGTCCACATACTTTTGGTCATGTAGTGTACATGTGAATCTGAAATGGAATGAGGTCGACCTGAGTGCGATGCACGTGCTGTCTGAGGCTGCTGAGCACCACACTGGAATTAGTGGGGGATGGGGCACAGCGCGTCCGAAATAAATTATTGAAGAAGACAAATCGACAAATTCAGTATATTGTGGGTGACATATCCCCTGTGCCAATTTCTCCTATGTTCTAAACAGTTCTCCATTAATGTCGATGCTACCATGATGATGGATAATCATGAATGAAGCGTGAATGATGAGTGAGAAAGTTACAGAGGCAGAGATATCATACACCCCCCCAAAAAATCATAACCTCCCCTGTTATTGTTAACGGTGAGAAGTTACCATGTCTCTGGGGTATTTGTTATAATCCCCATGACTCTTCCTGGGGTCCAAACAGGGTTAAAACAGTTACATCACAACAAAACCCAACAACAGCCTACATCATAAATAAAACAATGCATCATACAAAACATTATTACATTATATTAAAAATGTACAATATAAAATCCACAATACCACAACATTACAATGTGTGTTTGTAGAGTGCGTGTGTTAGTGGGTGTGTATGCATGGGTCTCTTCACAGTCCACGTTGTGTCGTGAGGTGTTTTGTCGTCTTTTTTCAAATCTGATTTTCCTGCTCTTCTGGCATGAATTCTACAAGGTTCTTCAAACGTTGCTCAACTGACGTCAAGGGATCTAACGTGTACCAAGAAAACATTCCCCACACCATAACACCACTGCCACCAGCCTGTACTGTAGACACCAGGCAGGATGGGGCCATGGACTCACGCTGTTTGCGCCAAATCCTGACTCTGCCATCAGCATGACGCAACAGGAAACCGGGATTCTGCTGCAATAGCCCATCCGTGACAAGGACCGACGAGTAGTACTTTCCGAGATGCTGTTCTGCACATCACTGTTGTACTGCGCCGGTATTTGCCTGTTTGTGACCCACCTGTTAGCTTGCAGGATTCTTGGCATTCTCCTTCGACCTCTCTTATCAATGAGCTGTTTTCGCCCACAGGACTGCCACTGAATGGATGTTTTTTGTTTGTCGCACTATTCTCGGTAAACCCTAGACGCTGCCATGTATTATAAGCCCAAGAGGCCGGCCATTTCTGAGATACTGGAAGCGGCACGCCTGGCACTGATGATAATGCCATGCTCAAAGTCGTTTAGTGAATGCCTCAATGCCTGTCTGCCTGCTTTATATAGAAAACCACGGCCACGTTACTCACTGTCTGTAGAAGTGAACCATTTCGAGTACCTAATAAACTGTCCACTTGTGTATTTAGGACTAGCTTATTGCTTACCATCCATTCTAAAACTGACTGCAGCTCTTTGTTAAGTGTAGTAGGGATTTCACTTGCTGTGGTAGGTGCCGTATAGTAATGTTGAATCATTAGCATACATAAACACAGGCTTTACTCAATGCTAGTCGTAGGTCATTTGTAAAAATAGAAAGAAGTATGGGGCCAAGACAGCTACCATGAGGAGTGCCAAGCTCTACCTGGTTTAAGTTTAGAGAGGCTTCTATTGTCTGTGTTCTGTTAGATAGGTAACTCTCGATCCACGATATTGCATAGGATGTAAAGCCATAACACATTTTTTCACCAGCAAGACTATGATCGATAAAGTCAAAAGCAGCACTGAATTCTAACAAAAAAAGCTCCCACAATCTTTTTCACAATCTTTTTTCAATTTCTTTCAGCCAATCATCAGTCATTTGTATTAGCGCCTTACATGTTGAGAGCCCTTCCCTATAAGCGTGGTGAAAGTCAGGTGTCAATTTGTTTACTTTAACATAGCATTGTATCTGGTGAAACATCATTTTTCCAGAAGTTTACTAACGGTTGGTAGTAGGCCGATTGGTCGGCTGTTTGAACCAGTAAAGGGTGTTTTGCTATTCTTGGGTAACGGTATTACTTTTGCTTCCCTCCAAGGCATGATGGCATACACTTTCCTGTAGGCTTAGATTGAAGACATGGCAAATAGGAGTGGCAATATAGTCCACTACCATCCGCAATTTTCCATCCAAGTTGTCAGTGCTAAGTTGTTTGTCATTATAGATACAATGCCTTGCAAAAGTATTCGGCCCCCTTGAACTTTGCGACCTTTTGCCACATTTCAGGCTTCAAACATAAAGATATAAAACTGTATTTTTTTGGGAAGAATCAACAACAAGTGCGACACAATCATGAAGTGGAACGACATTTATTGGATATTTCAAACTTTTTTAACAAATCAAAACCTGAAAAATTGGGCGTGCAAAATTATTCAGCCTCCTTAAGTTAATACTTTGTAGCGCCACCTTTTGCTGCGATGACAGCTGTAAGTCACTTGGGGTATGTCTCTATCAGTTTTGCACATTGAGAGACTGAAATTTTTTCCCATTCCTCCTTGCAAAACAGCTCGAGCTCAGTGAGGTTGGATGGAGAGCATTTGTGAACAGCAGTTTTCAGTTCTTTCCACAGATTCTTGATTGGATTCAGGTCTGGACTTTGACTTGGCCATTCTAACACCTGGATATGTTTATTTTTGAACCATTCCATTGTAGATTTTGCTTTATGTTTTGGATCATTGTCTTGTTGGAAGACAAATCTCCGTCCCAGTCTCAGGTCTTTTGCAGACTCCATCAGGTTTTCTTCCAGAATGGTCCTGTATTTGGCTCCATCCATCTTCCCATCTTCCCTGTCCCTGCTGAAGAAAAGCAGGCCCAAACCATGATGCTGCCACCACCATGTTTGACAGTGGTGATGGTGGGTTCAAGGTGATGAGCTGTGTTGCTTTTACGCCAAATATAATGTTTTGCATTGTTGCCAAAAAGTTCAATTTTGGTTTCATCTGACCAGAGCACCTTCTTCCACATGTTTGGTGTGTCTCCTAGGTGGATTGTGGCAAACTTTAAATTACACTTTTTATGGATATCTTTAAGAAATGGCTTTCTTCTTGCCACTCTTCCATAAACTCCAGATTTGTGCAATATACGACTGATTGTTGTCCTATGGACAGAGTCTCCCACCTCAGCTGTAGATCTCTGCAGTTCATCCAGAGTGATCATGGGCCTCTTGGCTGCATCTCTGATCAGTCTTCTCCTTGTATGAGCTGAAAGTTTAGAGGGACGGCCAGGCCTTGGTAGATTTGCAGTGGTACTCCTTCCATTTCAATATTATCGCTTGCACAGTGCTCCTTGGGATGTTTAAAGCTTGGGAAATCTTTTTGTATCCAAATCCGGCTTTAAACTTCTTCACAACAGTATCTCGGACCTGCCTGGTGTGTTCCTTGTTCTTCATGATGCTCTCTGCGCTTTTAACGGACCTCTGAGACTATCACAGTGCATGTGCATTTATACGGAGACTTGATTACACACAGGTGGATTGTATTTATCATCATTAGTCATTTAGGTCAACATTGGATCATTCAGAGATCCTCACTGAACTTCTGGAGAGAGTTTGCTGCACTGAAAGTAAAGGTAATTTTGCACGCCCAATTTTTCAGTTTTTGATTTGTTAAAAAAGTTTGAAATATCCAATAAATGTCGTTCCACTTCATGATTGTGTCCCACTTGTTGTTGATTCTTCACAAAAAAATACAGTTTTATATCTTTATGTTTGAAGCCTGAAATGTGGCAAAAGGTCGCAAAGTTCAAGGGGGCCGAATACTTTCGCAAGGCACTGTATATAACAATACTTTTTCACCTCCCCCCTTTTCACCACCGCCCCCTTTGGTCGTTCTATCTTGTCTGAAAATGTTGTAGTTAGGGATGAAAATTTCAGAATTTTTGGTGGTCTTCCTAAGCCAGGATTCAGACACGGCTAGAACATCCGGGTTGGCAGAGTGTGCTAAAGCAGTGAATAAAACAAAGTTAGGGAGGAGGCTTCTAATGTTAACATGCATGAAACCAAGGCTATTAAGGTTACAGAAGTCATCAAAAGAGAGCGCTTGGGGAATAGGAGTGGAGCTAGTCACTGCAGGGCCTGGATTCACCTCTACATCACCAGAGGAACAGAGGAGGAGTAAGATAAGGGTATGGCTAAAAGTTACGATAATTGGTCGTCTAGAACGTCCGGAACAGAGAGTAAAAGGAGGTTTCTGGGGGCGATAAAATAGCTTCAAGGTATAATGTACAGACAAAGATATGGTAGGATGTGAATACAGTGGAGGTAAACCTAGGTATTGAGTGATGATGAGAGAGATATTGTCTCTAGAAACATCACTGAAACCAGGTGATGTTATCGCATGTGTGGGTGGTGGAACTGAAAGGTTGGATAAGGTGTAATGAGCAGGGCTAGAGGCTCTACAGCGAAATAAGCCAATAAACACTAACCAGAACAGCAATGGACAAGGCCTATTGACATTAAGGAGAGGCATGCTTAGTCGAGTGATCATAAGGGTCCAGTGAGTAGTGAGGTTGCTTGGGATCACGGCGATTCAGACAGTTACCCGGGCCATCGGTAGCAAGCTAGCATAGGATGGAGGTCTGTTTTTAGCCACCTCGTGCGTTTCCGTAGGTAGATTAGTGGGGTTCCATGTGGTAGAGGGGATCAATCCAATTGGCAAAATAGATATAGTTATAGTGACCCAAGAACAATTGTCCGATAGACCTATTCAGATAGCAGCCGATAAGACAGCTAACGATTAGCGGGCCGCAGATGGGCGTTCAGGTAACGTCACGACGGAGGGGCCAGTTGGATAACTCCCTCGGGCAGATAACGTTGGTAGTCCAGTCATGAAGGCCCGGTGGGGCTCCGCATCGGCAGTAAAACGGGTCCGGATAGGTGATTGTAGCCCAGGAGTGGCTGATGGAACTCTTCAGCTGGCTAACTCCGGAATCATTTATATTTGCTCCGGGATCGACGTAAGCCAATTGTCACGTGGATAGCAGCTCGTTAGCTGCGAGATCCAGGTGTAAATGTCTAGAGCTTGCGGTTGAAATCCGGGGATATGGAGAGAAAAATAGGTCCGGTATGTTCTGGTCTGAGTTGCGTTGTACAAAACTGGAGATAGCTTTTCCAGCTAAAGGATAGCTGATGACCACAAACCATGGTTAGCTGAATACTAACGTTAGCCAGTAAACTGGTTAGCTTCTGGTGAGCTAATTCCTCATCAATCCACAGGGAATTAGACATTTTTACAGTCAGTTTCTTAATAATGGGTGCATGCTTATTTATTAGTAACTGGAAAAAGCAATTTCATAAATGTGTCAAGTGAGGCATCTGGTTTCTCCTCATTACAGACAACAGACCAGCAAATAGGACTCCCTACACAACCTCTTGTATGATCTCTCATACACAATTTTAACTTTGGAACATTGGTTTCTCTAGATATGGCCACTATATTATGATCACAATATCTGATAGGTTGGATAGTTATTCAGAGCAGATTTCTGCAGCATTAGTAAAAATGTGATCAATACACGTGGATGATTTATTTCCTGTGCTGTTTGAATGTAGGTTGAATGATTACCTGAACCAGATTGCAAGCACTGGTTAGTTTGAAGATTTTTTGTGAGTGGACAGCTTGATGAAAACCAGTCAATATTTAGGTCACTTAGAAAACATACCTCTCTGTTAATATTATATACAGCATTGAGCATTTCATACATTATCTAGATACTTACTGTTAGCACTCGGTGGTCTACAGCAACTTCTCTTTGTGCCTCTGTAGCTTTCTCCCTCATGATATTTCACAATTCATTCATAATTATCCATAATCATGGTCGCATTTATATTAATGTAGCATTGTTCAGAGACATATTATATTATTATTTACAATAAAAGTGACTTCAAAATGACACAATACATTATTTACCATTCATTTCTATTGGGCACTACATAATCTGCCTGTCGCCTCATAGGAAACATTTGATCTCAAATCCAAAATGCTGGAATAGGCTATAAAACCAAATCAAAAGCTTCACTGTCCAAATAAATAAGTAAGGCAGTGTACAATACCATGTCACTGTGTTTAGTCTACAGTCCTTGACCTCAAGCTGTTTGCAGTAAATGGCCCATAAGCTGCCTTCAGGTCATGTGATGATTGAGATGAAATATTAAATATGAACTAAAGTCCACCTGTATTTGATATTCCAGACTGACTGGTCTCTACAAACTGGGTCAGAGTGTATGACCTGTTTACTTTTGTTTAGGAGGGTAATAAACATCAAATCAACGTTTATTGGTCATGCTTATATTACTAGCTCCTGACAATGCGGTAAAATGTCAAACAGGTACAAAAACAATCAATAACTGCAGTTAAGAGTGAAAGGTCACTGGTTTGAATCCCAGAGACGACTAGATGTAATATCTGTAAATGTGATAAACATTTTAAAACTAGAAGAACAACAAGAATTCAAGAAATGTCAGAACGAATCCAATTTACAACCCAAACAAACATACCCCTCATTAACCCTTTATTAACTTGAATTTGAAACAGGCTTGTAAATACTTTTTATAGAGACAGTAAACCTAGGCTAGATAAACCTAGGCTAGATGAATGTGCATCTGATGCACATTCAAATGTCATTAAAAAAATCAACACTGCAGAGCTATCCCTGTCCTTTGCTGTGCCCTAATTGTATTACTGTTGATGATATCTGGAAATGTGCATGTGCACCCTGGCCCATCTTCTGTTGCTAGCCCCAATTCTGACTTGTGCTCATCTGCTTCACTGATTTCTGTTCTTGTAAAAGCCTGGGTTTTCAGCACGTTAACACTACCTGCTTATTAACTAAAATTGATCAATTGAAAGTGTTGGTTTACAGGTCAAATCCAGATGTGTTGGTCATTACTGAGATTGTGGTTAAGAAAGAGTGTTTGATGTTAACCTTTCTGTTTATAAACTTTTTCAGTAAGACAGATCTTCCGAAGGTGGTGGAGTGGCAATCTTTACCAAGGAACACCTTCAGTGCTTGGTTGTCTCCACCAAGTCTGTAACCAAACAATTTGATTTGCTGGTTTTAAGCATTCAACTTTCAAATAGCTCTTTGTTGACTGTTGCTGGGTGCTATCGTCCTCCATCAGCACCGGCCTGTACCCTACCTGCCCTAAGCTCTCTCCTGGCCCCTTACACTAAGTCTGCATTTTTCCTGCTAGGTGACCTAAACTGGGACATGCTTAAACCACCTGACCAAGTCCAAAAGCAATGGGACCCCCTAAATCTTTCTCAGATTATTGCCAATCCCACAAGGAATGACCCCAAACACCCAGAAAAGGCTACTCTCCTTGATGTTATCCTCACAAATAATCCTTATAGGTATCAGTCTGGTGTTTTCTGTAATGACCTTAGTGATCACTGTTTTACAGCCTGTGTTTGTAATGGCTGCTCAGTGAAATGACCTGTCCTGATTTCTCATAGACGCTTGCTAAAAAACTTTCATGAGCAAGCCTTCCTTCATGACCTGGCCTCTGTAAATTGGTTTAGAATCAGCTTGATCCCCTCTGTCGAAGACAATTGGACCTTCTTTTTTTATATTTTCAGTGGTATTGATAACAAACACGCCCCCATAAAAAAAAGAGAATTAAAAACAGGCTCAGCCCCTGGTTTGACCGTTATCTGGCAGAGTTACTCCACCTCAAGAATTCCATTTGGCAAAAGGCTCGGCACACGCATACTCAGTCTGACTGGCTCCCAATCAGGCAAATGAGAAATAAGTGCACCCAGGCTATCCGGAAGGCCAAAGTAAGTTACTTTAAGGAGCAGTTCTCTTTCTGTGGGTCTAACCCCAAGAAGTTCTGGAAAACGGTTAATGACCTGGAGAAGAAACTCTCCTCCTCACAGCTGCCCATGTCCCTTGATGTTGATGATGTGGTTGTTACTGCCAATGAGCGCATGGCTGAGCTCTTTAATCACCACTTCATTACATCAGGATTCCTATTTGACTCAGCCATGCCTCATCTCCCACCCCTTCTAATGCAACTAGCCTTGATGCTCCTCCCTCTTTATCCCCTGTCTCGCT
Organism: Oncorhynchus masou masou; assembly: GCF_036934945.1. Lineage (NCBI taxonomy): Eukaryota > Metazoa > Chordata > Actinopteri > Salmoniformes > Salmonidae > Oncorhynchus > Oncorhynchus masou. The sequence goes on along the minus strand of NC_088231.1, from coordinate 10,104,341 downwards.
ACAAAGTTTCTCCCTGCAGGCGGTCACTGAGTCTGAGGTGCTAAAGGACCTCCTTAAACTTGACCCCCAAAAAACATCTGGGTCAGATGGTTTAGACCCTTTCTTTTTTAATGTTGCAGCCCCTATCATCGCCAAGCCTATCATTGACCTTTTTAACCTGTCTGTCCTCTCTGGGGAGGTTCCCATTGCTTGGAAGGCAGCCACTGTGCGTCCTTTATTTAAAGGGGGAGATCAAGCTGATCCTAACTGTTATAGGCCAATTTCTATTTCGCCCTGTTTATCAAGTGTTGGGAAAACTTGTCAATTATCAACTGACTGGCTTTCTTGATGTCTATAGTATTCTCTCTGGTATGCAATCTGGTTTCCACTCAGGTTATGGATGTGTCACTGCAACCTTAAAGATCCTCAATGATGTCACCATTGCCTTTGATTCTAAGCAATGTTGTGCTGCTATTTTTATTGACTTGGCCAAAGCTTTTGATACGGTAGACCATTCCATTCTTGTGGGCCGGCTAAGGAGTGTTGGTGTCTCTGAGGGGGTCTTTGGCCTGGTTTGCTAACAACCTCTCTCAAAGAGTGTGGTGTACAAAGTCAGAACATCTGCTGTCTCAGCCACAGCCTGTAACCAAGGGAGTACCCCAAGGCTCAATCCGAGGCCCCACGCTCTTCTCAATTTACATCAAAAACATAGCTCAGGCAGTAGGAAACTCTCATCCATTTACATGCAGACGATAGTCTTATACTCAGCTGGCCCCTTCCATGATTTTGTGTTAAACGCTCTACAACAAAGCTTTCTTAGTGTCCAACAAGCTTTCTCTGCCCTTAACCTTGTTATGAACACCTCCAAAACAAAGGTAATTTGGTTTGGTAAGAAGAATGCCCCTCTCCCCACAGGTGTGATTACTACCTCTGAGGGTTTAGAGCTTGAGGTAGTCACCTCATACAAGTACTTGGGAGTATGGCTGGATGGTACACTGTCCTTCTCTCAGCACATATCAAAGCTGCAGGCTAAAATTAAATATAGACTTGGTTTCCTATATCATAATCGCTCCTCTTTCACACCAGCTGACACACTAACCCTGATTGTCCCTTGTTGTCTCTACCTTCTTGCCCTTTGTGTTGTTGTCTGTGCCCAATAATGTTTGTACCATGTTTTGTGCTGCTGCCATGTTTTTGCAAACATGTTGTTGTCATGTTGTGTTGCTACCATGCTGTGTTGTCATGTGTTGCTGCCTTGCTATGTTGTTGTCTTAGGTCTCTCTTTATGTATTGTTGTGTCCTATATCTTTATGTTTAATCCCCTTTATGTTTAATCCCCGCAGGAGGCCTTTTGCCTTTTGGTAGGCCGTCATAGTAAATAAGAATTTGTTCTTAACTGACATGCCTAGTTAAATAAAGGTTAAATAAAAAAATAAAGCACAGTTGAATATTTACCTTAATGAGGTGCTGTAGATGGAATAAAATAATTCTATTCTACTATGTTCTTGCTAACACACTGTTCTTTATAAACAAATATGCTCTGAGCTTGAAAGATACTTGAATTGGAGACTTGACGTGTAACGTAATGATCAGTACCGTATTTCAAAAAACAGCGCACATACACTATTCATTTAGCCACACCCTTTGAGCTATGACACCATCATTCATATCCTTTCTCTTCAGTGTAAACGGAAGTGTGCCATTCCATCAAGTGATCTTCCCCTGGTCGAGTATGCGGTTGGTTGGCTGACGACACGCTGATGTTGGTTAGAGATGGTGGAAAGGGAGTCCCTAGAGAAAGCAAGAACAAGACGTTTGCAGGAGTAGTGCCGTGTTATCATAAGCAGACGTATACTTGGAAAACGGACGAGGAACGGAGGGGAAAAGAGAGGGAGAGGAGGTATAAGAGAGAGAGAGAAGAGGAGGATGAGCTTGAGTCGAATAAAAATGGTGGAAAAAAGGGAGATGGTTTGTTAAAGAATGGTAGAAAGTGTAAGCAGAGTGAGCTGAAGACAGGAGGAGAAATGGAAGTGAATGAGGGCGAAGTATTGGAGGTGGGCGGTGTGAGGAAGTTATCGGAGACCAAGGTATGCACCGAGGGTCAGGAAAAAGATGAGTCTGTGACAGTAGGACTGAAGTTTAAGGAAAAAGTGGACTCTTGCCTTTTGGCTGATCCATTTGTGGTCTCACGGTGGGTGAAAAAAGAGTTGGGCAACATGGAATCGGTGAGGGTAACCAGAAGTGGTCGAGTGATAATTGTTTGTGTTTCTGTTGGTCAGAGGGAGAAGGTGCTTGGAATAAAACAAATAGGGGAAGGAGAGTAAATTGTTTCATTCTCAAGAAAAGGCAACCAATGAAATTAGTGATAACTGGGGTAGCAGTAAATATAAAAGTTGACCAGCTGAGGGGAAAGATTCCCGATGTTTGTGATGCTCGTCATTTGATGCGACGCAGGCATGGTGGTGAGAGTGGGGAAACAGAAGAGTCATTGTCTGTTTTTTTGAGTTTTGAAGTTGAGTCTTTGCCCGACAAAGTGAAGTTTGGATATATAAGTTATCCTGTATGAGTGTATGAGCCGAATACATTACGATGCTATAGGTGTCAGGTTTATGGGCATGTGGCAGCAGTGTGTAGAAGGGAGGTTCCTAGGTGTGAGAAGTGTGCAGAAGGGCATGAGACAAAGGAATGTGTAGCATTGGGGAAAGTAATGGTATGTGTTAATTGTAGAGGTGCCCATGGGACATGGGATCAGAAATGTCCCATGCAAGAGAGGCAGGTTGAGGTTTCCAGGGTTAGAGTAGTGCAGAAGTTGTCATATGCTGAGGCAGTGAAGAAAGTAGAGGAACATGGGTCAAGGGGGAGGAATCCTGAGAGGAGTGGTGTGAGTAGTAGATCTGTACCAGGAGAGGGATAGGCTAAAAAGTTATATAGGTTTCAGTAAGATTGGATTTTTAGCATTTATAGCAATGGTTATAAACTGTACTGCAGGGATGGAACGGAAGGTGCAGAAAAGTTTGAGGTAGTGGTGGCAGCTGGAAAAAGGTATTTTGGTGTGCAAGACTTGACAGAAGAATTACAGGGTGTGTTAAGTGGTGATGCCTCCCGGGTGGCGCAGTGGTTAAAGGTGCTGTACTGCAGAGCCAGCTGTGTCACCGGAGACTCTGGGTTCGCGCCCAGGCTCCCGAGCTTGTATGGGAGTTGTAGCGATGAGACAAGATAGTGGCTACTAAACATTTGGATACCATGAAATTGGGGAGAAAAAGGGCACAAAAAAAAGTTGATGATGGCTTGAAGTAGGAATAAATACAGTTAATTAGTGGAGCAATTTTGAAATTATAAAGTTAGATGATAGGGTATTTATTTCTCACATTTTTATTTTTCAAGCAAAGTATAAGGGAGTTGTACTGCAGTCTAGTAGGTGGCGGTAATGCAACAAATTGGATGTCAACCGCCGTTAAACTTCATAGAAGAAGAAGAAGTAAACGGAAGTGAACAGTGACCAGGAACAATTTCCACGTTAGCGTTTTTATTGTCGTTAATTATACGTTTATTAACACCATGGAACTCAAAATATGACTAATTGAACTTAACAGCATTACATACTCACCCCATGTAGTCTTTAATTCGCGTTGGAAAAGGGACTTGTTCGATTTACGTTATCTTGGTAACGCTAGCGGCTAACGTTAGCTAACAATGGCTAACTGTATGGTTTTTCACACTCAAATTGCCTCCATTATGGAGGTACTAGCGAATGCAGCCGTGGCAGATATATGTAAACTCGTAGATGACGACTATGCAGTGTTTCGTTTGGAAATAACTCAAAGCCAGAAAGAAAACAGGGCATTGCGGAGGAAACTACAGCTACTGGAACTGAAGACGGCACGGGAGCGCGCCGAGAGGACAATGCGAGAGCGCGTCGTCGCCAGTCGTCCCAGTAGTGTCAAGATCCTCGACCGATACAGAGGAATCGCAAGAGGTAAATCAGTGGAGGCTGCTGAGGGGAGGATGGCTCATTATAATGTCTGGAACGGTGCAAATGGAATGACATCAAACACATTGATACCGTTCTGCTAATTCTGCTCCTGCCATTACCACGAGCCCGTCCTCCCCAATTAAGCTGCCACCAACCTCCTGTGATGTTCATATATAACTTGGTACAGTAGCCCCATTCCCCTCTGTACATGTGTTCAGATGTGTTACCCAGAATTTGGTCTTGGTCAGTTTTTGGACAGTATGCAATAATTCCCCTGATTACTTATCCATCATATTCTAACCAGATTCTTGATTTACTTGTTAAAACTGTCAATAGTCTACAACATAGAGGTAAGCATTGACAGTACCCATTTTAACCACCTCTTTTCCCCCAATCACTCTATCAGGTGAAGGAAATCTCACTGGAGGCCACAGGAGCTTTGTGAAGCCAGCGGGACATAATACATGGAGAGATGACCGACCAATCACCGTTGATGAGGGGAGTGGAACCTCAACCCAGCACGTTATCATGATAGAGGTTAGTGTAATAGTATTACATCAAAATTAGAGTACATCAAATGTGGCCAGTTTATTTCAGAAAGGCTCCCCTCAGCTATTTATTTGCTTACATGTACATCCTAATTTATCTGCCATAGAGGAGCTTGTGAGACTTCCCTATGACATTGTTATCCAATAGCCTCCTCTCTTGTCAGTCTGCAGAGGCTGAAAGTCCTGGGGTCAAGCTGGATAGGTCTGAAGAAGAGGAAGACCCACGGCACAGCAGAGACATCAAGACTGGAGGGACTGGAGCGCTCCCTGTAGCCACGGAGGACCCCGCCCCAGCGCAGCCCAGGACCCGACACAGCATCACGGAGGTCAGTGGAACGCTGAACACCGTCCTCAAGTCAGAGACCAACACAGAGACTTTAACAGTAACACAAAGGCTTTTACACACAGGATCTGACCACAGGTCAGACTCGGAGAGACTGGGGCTTGGGGGACTGGGGTGTCCTCCTGCTCCAAGCTCAGAATATTTACTTTACAGTAACCCGAGCCCGAGGACGGTTCATTCCAATCCAGATTCAGGTGATGTGTTAAATGCTGACGATGATCCATGTTGTTCTTACACTACAGAGATGGACCCTGGCAACATATCCTTGGGTTTAGAGACACAGACTGATCTGTCTAGAGGAGACTGGAATCGGTACAGTAGTAGTGTGTACTCTGAAGGGTGCTTAGATAAGAAAAGGGAGGGTCTAGTTGTAGATGAAGTGACTGTGAAAGTGGAGGGCGACACTCCTCCCACATGGAATGCAGATAGTCACCTAGGCGATGGACACTCACAGGGCAGAGATTTCTTAGATTACAGGGAAAGCTTAGTGTCCACGTCGATGGGGCCTTCTGATTCACACGGGCGTATCCTTTTCGATCAGGTATTGAACTCAAACGACAGGGCTAGAGCCGAGACTCAGGGAGGGGGAGCCACATCAGGCAATAGTAAAGAGAAACGGTTCCTCTGCATGTTCTGTAACAAAGGCTTCAGCTGCGCCCAGAAGGTGGAGATCCACCAGAGGGTCCACACAGGAGAGAAACCATACAGCTGCCCCCAGTGTCACATGCGCTTCGCGCAGTCTGGCAGCCTGAAGAGGCACCAGAAGGTCCACACAGGGGAGAAACCCTTCAGCTGCCCTCAGTGTGATAAGAGGTTCTCCCGTCAGCACCTGCTGAAGACGCACCTGAAGGTCCACACAGGAGAGAGGCCGTTCGCCTGTACACATTGTGGGAAGAGGTTCTCAGAGAGGAGCTACCTCAAGATACACCAGAAGAAAAACCATTCCACTCTATAGCTTCTGAAGTGTTGATCACCTCCTGCATTAAAAACGACTATTAATTGTCATTGTTGTCAGCAGAAAAGATCCACAGATGCATTTGGATTAACAAGAGTAACAGATTTCAGTGTTGAATATTCCTGGGTAGAATATTCAACACTACGTAAAGGTAGACTCAGCGAGATGATGTAGATCTGGGTTCACCAACTGGCGGCTCGCGGTTCAGTTATCTAAGCAATTTAAAACGAATACATTCGTATTTGTTTTTATTGTTGGACATAAACACCAGCAAATCAGTTCCAATTGATTTTAATTTTGGAAATCTGTTCCTGAGTTTTCCCATGTTTAATAGAAAGATATGTGATCGTATACAAATTTAAGCAAGGTTTGAAATTATTATATTTTTGTCAAATATTATATCTGTTTGGGCTTCTTGCGGTCAATTTTCATTCTACAAATTATAATTATGTTCCGGCCCCTTGACCACCTGCAAGAAAGATATCGGCCCACAGCTGAATCAAGTTGATGATCTCTGACTTCGATGCACAAAGTAAACAGCAGTAGTGGGTCAATTTCCGCAATAACTAAGAGTGTTGAAGCATGAGGCTGAACAAGGAATAATGAGAGTAACAGATTTCAGTGTTGAATATTCCTTGGTAGAATATAGTATCCAGACATTGTGTGATATATAAGGCATATATAAGCCTAATGAGTCTGTTTCATATTGTGTTTGTACTGTACATTTGATGTTAAATCCATTACTTCCTTTCAACTACCCAAAAAATTCCCAATACACTTCTAATGAGAAAAGAAATGCAGTTAATCAAGTAAATACAGATTTGTTCCTGTGACATGTGTATGTGTGATTTTCATATGGTGTATTTAGAACTCGTTTATGTTTAATAAACACAAAATGTGACTTTTCATTCAAAGACTGTCATTGAAACTCTTTAGTATACATCACTTCTGATCTCACCATATTCTGCATAAACATGACGTTTTAATCAATATACATTTTGCACTTAATAAATATACCTACACATACCCACCACAGCAGGCTGCTGAGAGGAGAATGGCAAATGGAATGACGTCAAACACCTGGAAACCATGTGTTTGATGTATTTATACCATTCCACCTATTCCGCTCCAGTCATTAACACAAGCCCGTTTTCCCCAATTAAGGTGCCACCAACTTTCTGTGATACCCACACACCAACAAACACCTACTGTACACATCAGAATAGTTTTGTCAGGTTTGTCTGATGACTTTTGACTTATCATAGCTGACTTATTTTTACCCACATCATATTTATGTCCACCATGATGGGTTTAAGAACAATGAAGTCATTCTGTAACTACAGTATAGGACTCAAACTTAGTGGGGATGGGTAAACACTCCATGTTGAAAGTGTGTTTATTATCTGTGTGTACATACCTGAGGGAGTGTATGTCTGTGTAATCTGTATCACCTCTCATCCAGGAGGAGGAGGGTCCAGAAGTGCTGCTGGTGAAGGAGGAGGGGTGTGAGGAGGGTCTGGGGAACCTTGAGGGGACCATGGTCATGGAGGACAACCAGACTACACCTCCTCCTGAACCCACAGAGGAACCAGCTGAGCAGCACAGGACCACACACAGTCTCACTGAGGTGAGCCCACTGAACTACTGTCTGAATGGTTTTAGGTCAGCAGCATAGCCACAAAGCCACTCAGAGTATGAGTGCTGATCTAGGATCAGTTTAGTCTTTTAGAGCATAGTGAATAAGATTTATATGGAAGGATCCTAGATCAGCAATCCTACTCTGAGACTATGTGGATACAGGCCCAGGTTTTGATAATTGTGTCTTAAGTGTGGCACCATGCCTTTGAATTGTCAAACCATTAAAGAGTGTGTCATGGAAATTCTACACATGGGACACTCAAAGTCAATCTTAAATGAATCATTGTTTATTACCAGCATGCTGAGAGGTCAGTCAAACTTAGATGCATAAGGTATCAGTCTGAAGTGAGCTATACCGGGGCAGTCCCGTTAGTTGTCTTAAATATTTACGCAGGCAAGTTATATTTGCATGATTTAGCTTATTCATCATTCATAATTAATTCCTCATTAACGTTTGGTTCATTCATGTGACAGACAAATACCTCACGAGGCTTCTTCTGTACAAGCTGAGACCTTGAAACTGAGATATCCTTTCGTTCTCTAAACAAAGTTCTGAGTGTACTGCCAAATTGCAGATACTGATAGTGAGGATTTGTTCAGTCAGTCACTTGTATAAACACAGAAATTGGTTATTAGAAATGCACAAACATCTCTTCAGAGTGGGGCAGTCATCTAAGGCACTGCCTGGCAGTGCTAGCTGTACCACTAGAGATTCTGGGTTCGAGTCCAGGGTCTGTCGCAGTTGGCCGCGACCGGGAGACCCATGGGGCGGCGCACAATTGGCCCGGTGTCGTCCGGGTTAGGGGAGGGTTTGTCCAACAGGGATGTCCTTGTCCTGGCGACTCCTGTGGCGGACCAGGCAAAGTGCACGCTGACATGGTTGTCAGGTGCACAGTGTTTCCTCCGACACATTGGTGCGGCTGGCTTCCGGGTTAAGTGGGCATTGGGTCAAGAAGCAGTGCAGCTTGGTTGGGTTGTGTTTCGGAGGACACACGGCTCTCGACCTTCACCTCTCCCGTGTCCATAAGGGAGTTGCAGCAATGAGACAAGACTGTAACTACCAATTGGATACCACGAAATTTGGGTAAAAAAACTGTCAAGTAATCAAATTAACTAATGAGGTCTTGATGAATTTTGTCTTAAGTGTGGTACCATGCCTTTTAAATGAACAAACTGTTAAAGAGTGTCAAGTAATCAAATCAACTAACACGTTTCCATATTATCAAATAAATTTACCTGTTTGCATAGTACTCAGAGCAATCCCTAATTGCCCAATCAGAAAATGCTCCATAGCAGGGTGCTCATATCAGATTTCTTGATCCAACATCCTCACACTCTGTATCTCTTACAGTCAGTAGACATGGAGGATTGGAAGCCTGATCTGCTGCTGGTCAAAGAGGAGACAATAGAAGACGGACCAGATAGTATTGACCTGCCGAGTGGACTAAAGATGGGGGAGCAAGGTAAGGGTGAAATGCATATAGCCTACATACAGTAATAGATCTACACTGGGAATAGTGATGCACCTGGCTATTCTTTTTTTTCTTCATTCATAAATACAATTTATGTTTACATATAAAAACACACATTATAATGTATGATATATATAATGTATAACCAGGTGATTGACCAGGTAAAAAAACAACATACGTAAAGTTTTCTATGCCATGTAAAGTCTATTTTGTAACCTCTTCCTGCAGGTGGTTGGCTGGAGGCTAACAGAGGAGATTGGGCTCCCATCTTGGATTCCCAGACCCAGACCAGTGCAGTCAAGCTCCCAGGGAACAACATCACTGAGCAGGCCAGGACCAGAGGTGACATAGTGGAGGTCAGTGGATGGGACAGCGTCCTCAACTCTGGGCTGGGGAACAACACTGTTAACCAGAAACAGATAGTGGGACACAAAACAACAACCAATCTTAGTCTCCATGACAACAGACTGGCTGTGACCAGGGAGAGGCGTAGATTTGGTCTGCGGGGACGGGGAGGTGTCCATATGAGGCGGGAAAGAACAGACACAGACTCGGGTAGGGATGCTCCGCCCTGCTCCAATAGTTGTGATTCAGAGAGACTGATGCCTCAGGTTAACCCCCTAACAGGTACTGCCTTCAGCCTGCCTTCCATAGGATCTATCAACTGGAACATGGACCCTGCGACAACACAGACACCCCCTGGCCTTCATCCTCCTCACACTTTCCTAATGTTAAACCAGACCTCAGACAATGCCAGTGCCTCAAAACTAAATGGCAGCACCAGCCCATTGACAAATGACAGTAGTAGTGACGTTATCAGTAGATCCGGTGGCAAAGAGAAGCGCTTCCCGTGTTCATTCTGTGGGAAAGCCTTCAGTTTCCCCAAACAGGTGGAGATCCACCAGAGGATGCACACGGGGGAGAAACCATTCGGCTGCCAACTGTGTGAGAAGAGGTTCTCCCATCAGCACCACCTGAAGAGACACCAGAGGGTCCACACAGGGGAGAAACCTTTCAGCTGCCCTCAGTGTGAGAAGAGGTTCTCCCACCAGCACCAACTGAAGATGCACCTGAAGGTCCACACGGGAGAGAGGCCGTTTGCCTGTATGCACTGCGGGAAGAGGTTCTCTGAGAGGAGCTACCTTAGGATACATCAGCAGAAAATGCACATGGCCCATGTATAGAGGATAGTAACATGTTATGTACTAGCTAGTATGTTTGTAGTTAATTCTGTTGGTTTTGGATGTAGGAGGGAACTGGATGAGGTGAACTGAAGAAAGAATGAGTATGATGAGGCAGAGTAGATGATATGGTGATGGTTGGTGTGATGGTGTCTGTACAAATGCTTCACTGATGAAGAGTGACACATTTTCCCCCTTTAGGTTGATACTGGTGTTTTATAGTGAGATAACTATGGTGCCTTAATTAATGTTTACTTTATGTGAAGTTGTGTGTTATGTAATGTTGAGCCTTTTCCAATGTATTAAAAAAATTATAATATAAAGCGGGGTACCAGATTTACAGAAAAGGTCAAGTGTTACCATAGTGTAAAAGTTATTGTATTTGTCACATATCGTTTTGTGCAATAAAAGTACTATACTTCAAGTTGTCTTAGTGTATGATCATTTTGTGAAATTAAATACAAAATTGACTCTGTGCTGACTGACTTGGTTATTTTTGTATCATTGCAGGGACTGAGTTTCCCTTATCTCAGTCTAACCAGAACATTATACTTCATTATTGATTCAACACATACGGAATTGTTTTATAATAAACCCCAAAGGCTCCATATTGTTAGGTACTTCAATCACAGTGTTAGATATGGGCTTGACTGTGGTTAACATTTTATAATATCATGTTTCTGTGTGTACAGCAGAGTTTCTTATATAAACTTTTATGCTTTTCTGTACAATTTGTGTTTACAGTCTGCTGTCCATGAGGACCTGCTGATATCCGGTGTTGCTGGCTGGAGACACTGGACCTCTGAGGCGGCTGGGCACACACCCTGGCCCCGGATCAGTACCCTGGATCAGGAGCCGTCGCTCTTCCTTCCCGAGTTGGAACCAGGACCCAACCGTGAGGGACAGAGACTCCACCACCACACAGAGCACAACCAGTGGACAGGTGGATTGAATAACCTCAATCCTGGTGGTCATCAGAGAGACAGAGGCTCCAGTCAGGGATCCAGTCTGCAGCCCAGACCCTTCTCTTCACAGTCTCAGTGCAGGGATGGAGCAGGGCCTGGGGCTGATAGAGATAGACCCTCCTGTTCCTATGATACAAACACCACAGTGTCCATGATGAACAGAGAAGGTCACCCTGGGCTTCAGCCTTCACAAACAGTGGTGAGTGAACCCCTTGGAGGTAGTCTAACAGGAAGTCTGTCTTCTCCTTCAGGGTCTCATCTAATGCCTAATGACTGGGTTCATAGGAGGCCTGGGTCTAGCCTTCCTCAGTTACCTCCTGGTTACCCCACCAATACAGACAGGGTCAGGATGGGTGTTCACCACAAGAGGTACCTAGCCTATAACACGGCACCCAATCTCAACAACACCCAAACAATGGCTAGAGGTCAAGGAGGGAGCTCAAAGACTAACGACCTGAGTGTGGTGGCTCCTGCTTCTACCTCCTCTGGGTCACAACGTGGGAAGCAACGCATTAGGACGGACGCCGACAAACCGTATGCCTGCCCCACGTGTGGGAAGCGCTTCTCTGAGGCAAACTATGTGAAGCAACACCAGACCGTTCACACCAAGGAGAGGCCCTTCAAGTGTAAGCTGTGTTACAAGAGCTTCTCCTTCCTGAGTAACCTTATCAGGCATAGGGGTGTCCACAATGAGGAGGAACCCTTCAGCTGTACCCAGTGTCACATGCACTTTGCCCATGCTGGCAACCTGAAGAGGCACCAGAGAGTCCACACAAGGGAGAAATCCTCCAGCTGACCCCATTGTGAGAAGAGATTCTCCAGCCAGCACCAGCTGAAGATGCACCTCAAGGTCCACACGGGAGAGTGGCTGTTCGCCTGTACACACTGTGGGAAGAGATTCTCAGAGAGGAGCTACCTCAGGACACACCAATAGATAACCATTCCACTCTATAACATAGAAAGTAACCATACCACTCAAACCCTGAATTAAAGACAAACATGAAATGTCATTTTTGTCAGCTGATGCATTTGGAATAATGAGAGTAATAGTGTTGAATATTCCTGGGTAGAGTATTGCATCCAGACATTTATAAGCCTAAAAAGTCTGTTACATATTGTGTTTGTACTGCGTTGGATATATGATGTTCACAAATGCCATTCAACTACTTAATTTCTTTCCAAAGACACTTAATGAGAAAATAAATGTAGTTTATCATACAGATTTGTAGTTGAGACAGGTGTATGTTGGTGTATTTAACACTTGTTTATGTTTAATAAACACAAAATGGGACTTTTCATTCTAAGACTTTCATTGAGACTAGTATACATCACATCTGACCTCATCACACCAGTGGAGGTTCCTCAGAGGAAGGGGAGGACTTAAAAAAAAAAAAATTAAATAGTAAAACATTGAAAAAAGTTATCCTTTTTAGATAAGACTACTAAATATATTTACGCCATCAAATCATTGATTAAAACACACTGTTTTCTAATGGAATACAACTTGGCCGCTATGAAAGTGAACTGTGTTTACTGGTGATACGGGGTGTATTCATTCTGACCATTCTGTTGAAAAACGTTTCTTAAACGGAAGCAAATGGAACGAAACTGGGATAAACATACCTGAATTTGTCCAATGGAAACTCTCGTTTGCAACTGTTGGACGAATGATTACACATTAGATCAGCTAGATGCAGGGAAGAGTGTGCAAGGCGGTATTGAATGTGTCACTGTCTGTCCATGTGTAACTGTCTGTCACCTTAAATAATTCTGTCGACCTGTGTACACCTACTCTGTAAACTTTCATTCATAGGCTTGGTGGTAGCAACCTCATAATGGGTAAAGGGAAAATTTGAGTATCATGTAGTAGCCTAAACCTATCAATGTTACATTGAACTGGGTGAATGGAATATGAATGAAAGTCATCCAATATGCTGTAATAGAAATAAGGCCATGCTCATGAAGAAAAAAAAGACATTCTGAAGCCCACTCCCAACCCTAACCCTATAGTTCATATAGAAAATGCACTATTGGCTTCAGTCAAAGACTGCAGGGGATGCAGGGTTTTATTTTTTGTTGCCTGATATAGATATGTTTAAACTTATAACGTCCGACGTTTTGGTGTGCTATTAATCAACTTGTTTATAATTAGATACATTGTAGCTTTTCTTTTGCCATTATGTTGCCCTAGAATACTAACTATACCCTAGCTCAGTAGAATAACGTAATAGATCGATAGAATGAATGCTTCGATTTAGTTGACATTGGTGAAGACGTTTAGGTACTTGGGGAAAAAATTCATTAAATACATAACGGGACAGATTTTCTGTGTAAAATCTTCAAATTACATCAGTTTGACAGGTTGTCAGGAAAAATAAACCTGTGAAAACGGCCCAACGTGTTTCTGATAAGATTTCAGTTCGGCTTCGATGCATATTTGATGTGGTTAAAATACTATCAGTTTTTATGAGGCTTTTATGATGAAGACAGCGCCTCTACAGATGGTATCTAATTGAGCATTGCATTATCTCAAGATGCAGAAAGAAATTGCCTACGTTTGGTGTATCATTTTAGTGCAATACATACTTAATTCTGCAGGAGTTATTATGAAGGCTATAGCCCTATTCTCACGGGACTAGTATTACTAGAGAATCTCGGTTATGTATTTATTATTTATTTATGTCCGTTATCCCGGTGGACGATTCAGACGGGATTCGGTTTTTTTTGCCCCCTGTGATGCTTTCTTTTTTTTCTTCTATAAATTGACAGTTATGACGGAAGCCTATAGGTTTTTTTCTAGGCGTGAAGATTATTCAAGAAATCCAGGCGATGACAGGCTAGGCTGATAACTTGAGTTTGGTTCCCAAGTTTCTAAACCATACCAAACCATCTTTGGTAAAGTGTCGCCCTAATATTTGAATTGAGGAAGTGTGATCATAATCATTCGGATATTTTAGCTATCCGCAGTAGAATACGTCCTAAATGCCCCCAGCCTTTAGATGTCAGCTAAACAGATAATTTGCGCTTGACATACGTTTTTAGGCTATGGATGAGAAAGTGAATTTGTTCCAAAAGTTTAGCTCAGATGTATGCTACTTTGCGATCTATTAACAGCAAGTGTGGCATTAAATAGTCGCCATATTTTATATGATGGATTTGGTGATTTTCAATTCATTCGCACAAAACGTATAAACAAAGGCATTCACTGTAAAAGTCGATACATGTAGACCCTTCATATATAGGCCATGAGCAGCACTTTGCTCAATTTAACGAATCAGTTATTGTTTTCTTGCTCAAATCGCGAGAAACAACTGTCAAACTCAGACATTAAAAACACCGGGATGTTGATTCGCACGGGACGACCATTATTGGAGTTTGCAAAAAAACAGGTTGTTCTGGTTAGTCAATGTCCAGATTTTAGTTTCCATTTACAATTGAAGTCGTAAGTTTACAAACACCTTAGCCAAATACATTTAAACTTTGTTTTTCACAATTCCTGACATTTAATCCTCGTAAAAATTCCCTGTTTTAGGTCAGTTAGGATCACAACTTTATTTTAGGAATGTGAAATGTCAAAATAATAGTGTAGAGAGTGATTTATTTCAGCTTTTATTTATTTCATCACATTCCCAGTGGGTTAGAAGTTTACATATGTAACAGTACTCTTCTTGCGTTGTGTACAATCAGTCATCGACACGGAACTCCAATATGTAGCACCAGTCATGTAGCTTTATTCTGTTAGGAACGGCACAAAATTGCACGTCATGCAATGCACGTCTCACCATCCAACTCTGTACTCACGCACGCTGGTTTGGTGCTTGTTCACTGGGGCTAGTTACTAAAATAATACAATTACAATATACAATATAATATCTTTAACAATGTACCTGTTAGGAACGGCACAACATTGCACGTCTCACCATCCAAATCTGTACTCACGCACTGTATAAAATATTTTAAAAAACGCTGCATCTTTTATGTGAAGTTCGAATAACATTTACAAACAATTTTATATAAATTGTACATTTAAATCATCACTTGAGAGTATAAGAATCACTTTTGATGTACAGTGCTTGGCAACCAACAACTTACCGCTGGTTTGGTGCTTGTTCACTGGGACGATTCTAACTGGAACATCCCCCCTCGTAAGCAAGCTACGCAAACCAGCCAATAAGATGCCATGTTGAGAAGGTGAAAGCAAGACAAACTCAAACCAAAAACCCATTGGCTTAACAATAAAGTGGCCAAGGGGAATCACCAAATATTACCCTGTTACACATACACTCAATAGTATTTGGTAGCATTGCCTTTAAATGGTTTAACTTGGGTCAAACATTTCAGGTGGCCTTCCACAAGCTTCCCACATTAATAAATTGGGTGAATTTTGTCCCATTCCTCCTGACCGAGCTGGTGTAACTGAGTCAGGTTTGTAGGACTCCTTGCTCGCACATGCTTTTTCAGTTCTTGGCCACAAATTTTAGATGGGATTGAGGTCAGGGCTTGGCCACTCCAATACCTTGACTTTGTTGTCTTTAAGTCATTTTGCCACAACTTTGGAAGTATGCTTGGGGTCATTGTCCATTTGGAAGTCCCATTTGCGACCAAGCTTTAACTTCCTGACTGATGTCTTGAGATGTTGCTTCAATATATCCACATCATTTCCCCCCCTCATGATGCCATCTATTTTGTGACGTGCACCAGTCCCTCCTGCAGCAAAGCACCCCCACAACATGATGCTGCCACCCCGGTGCTTCACGGTTGGGATGGTGTTCTTCGGCTTGCAAGCCTCCCCCTTTTTCCTCCAAACATAACAATGGTCATTTTGGCTATTTTTGTTACATTTCTCCAAAAAGTACGATCTTTGTCCCCATGTGCAGTTGCAAACCGTAGTCTGGCTTTTTTATGGCGGGTATGGAGCAGTGGCTTCTTCCTTGCTGAGCGGCCTTTCAGGTTATGTCGATATAGGACTCGTTTTACTGTAGATATAGATCCTTTTTACCTGTTTCCTCCAACATCTTCACAAGGTCCTTTGCTGTTGTTCTGGGATTGATTTGCATTTTTCACACCAAAGTACGTTCATCTCTAGGAGACAGAAGGCGTCTCCTTCCTGAGCGGTATGACGGCTGCGTGGTCCTATGGTGTTTATACTTGCTTACTATTGTTTGTACAGATGAACGTGGTACCTTCAGGCATTTGGAAATTGCTCCCAAGGATGAACCAGACTAGTGGAGGTCTACAATTTTCATTCTGAGGTCTTGGCTGATTTCTTTTGATTTTCCCATGATGTCAAGCAAAGAGGCACTGAGTTTGAAGGTAGGCCTTGAAATAAATCCACAGGTACACCTCCAATTGACTCAAATGATGTCAATTAGCCGATCAGAAGCTTCTAAAGCCATTATATATTTTTCTGGAATTTTCCAAGCTGTTTAAAGGGACAGTCAACTTAATGTATGTAAACTTCTGATCCACTGGAATTGTGATATAGTGAATTATAAGTGAAATAATATGTCCCTAAACAATTGTTGGAAAAATTACTTGTCTCATGCACAAAGCAGATGTCCTAACCTATTTGGCAAAACTATAGTTTGTTAAATCAAGAAATGTGTGGAGTGGTTGAAAAACAAGTTTTAATGACTACAACCTAAGTGTAAACTTCCGACTTCAGCTGTAACTAATCTAAACAGTAGGCCACAGTTCCCTTGACATGCCATTGGCCTATTTGAAGTCCAGTTTTGTGACTGTCAGATTTGTATTCTTCACAATCATCACACGTAATATAGGTGACACTGCTATCATCCTCTTTTACCACTTCACCAAATATTTTCAGTATATTTTCACTTTTCTGGCCCTCCCATCTCTTTATTTTCAACTCTCCTTTCACAGCTTTTGTCTTCTTGAATTACACTTCGACAATGTCCTTTTTTCAACCCGCCCGCCACCCACCCAACAATATTTAATGACCCTAAATGATGTGCAGATTAGGAGTCAATCCACGCGTCACTAGTGGTTATGATATGAAGGTTTGTTTGGCTTGGAAATGTTTTTCTTGCCTGGTCACAGACAGCTGATGTGTTGTGCACTGAAGTCCACAAGCGGGAAAAGGTGAGAGGAGGAGAGCGTAGTGTTAAGTTGGCTGTATGTCCTTTGAGTGGTGGATCATTCTTGATACACATGGGAAACTGTTGAGTGTGAAAAACTCAGCAGCTTTGCAGTTCTTGACACACTCAAACAGATGCACCTGGCAACTACTACCATACCCTATTCAAAGGCACTTAAATCTTTTGTCTTGCCCATTCACCCTCTAAATGGCACACATACACAATCCATGTCTCAGGCTGAGTTCCTAATGTTTAGTACACTCAGTGTATGTATATACACTGCTCAAAAAAATAAAGGGAATACTTAAACAACATAATGTAACTACAAGTCAATCACACTTCTGTGAAATCAAACTGTCCACTTAGGAAGCAACACTGATTGACAATAAATTTCACATGCTGTTGTGCAAATGGAATAGACAACAGGTGGAAATTATAGGCAATTAGCAAGACACCCCCAATAATGGAGTGGTTCTGCAGGTGGTGACCACAGACCACTTCTCAGTTCCTATGCTTCCTGGCTGATGTTTTGGTCACTTTTGAATGCTGGCGGTGCTTTCACTCTAGTGGTAGCATGAGGCGGAGTCTACAACCCACACAAGTGGCTCAGGTAGTGCAGCTCATCCAGGATGGCACATCAATGCGAGCTGTGACAAGAAGGTTTGCTGTGTCTGTCAGCGTAGTGTCCAGAGCATGGAGGCGCTACCAGGAGACAGGCCAGTACATCAGGAAACGTGGAGGAGGCCGTAGGAGGGCAACAACCCAGCAGCAGGACCGCTACCTCTGCCTTTGTGCAAGGAGGAGCAGGAGGAGCACTGCCAGAGCCCTGCAAAATGACCTCCAGCAGGCGACAAATGTGCATGTGTCTGCTCAAACGGTCCGAAACAGACTCCTTGAGGGTGGTATGAGGGCCCGACGTCCACAGGTGGGGGTTGTGCTTACAGCCCAACACCGTGCAGGACGTTTGGCATTTGCCAGAGAACACCAAGATTGGCAAATTCGCCACTGGCGCCCTGTGCTCTTCACAGATGAAAGCAGGTTCACACTGAGCACATGAGACAGATGTGACAGAGTCTGGAGACGCCATGGAGAACGTTCTGCTGCCTGCAACATCCTCCAGCATGACCGGTTTGGCGGTGGGTCAGTCATGGTGTGGGGTGCTCTCCATAGGTAGCCTGACTGCCATTAGGTTGGGTTGTGCCGTGTGGGAGATCTTTGTGGGCTATACTCGGCCTCGGGGGGCTGTGCTTTGGCAAATTGGGTGGGGTTATATCCTTCCTATTTGGCCCTGTCCGGGGGTGTCCTCGGATGGGGCCACAGTGCCTCCTGACCCCTCCTGTCTCAGCCTCCAGTATTTATGCTGCAGTAGTTTATGTGTCGGGGGGCTAGGGTCAGTTTGTTATATCTGGAGTACTTCTCCTGTCCTATTCGGTGTCCTGTGTGAATTTAAGCGTGCTCTCTCTAATTCTCTCTTTCTCTCTTTCTTTCTCTCTCTCGGAGGACCTGAGCCCTAGGACCATGCCTCAGGACTACCTGACATGATGACTCCTTGCTGTCCCCAGTCCACCTGGCCGTGCTGCTGCTCCAGTTTCAACTGTTCTGCCTTATTATTATTTGACCATGCTGGTCATTTATGAACATTTGAACATCTTGGCCATGTTCTGTTATAATCTCCACCCGGCACAGCCAGAAGAGGACTGGCCACCCCACATAGCCTGGTTCCTCTCTAGGTTTCTTCCTAGGTTTTGGCCTTTCTAGGGAGTTTTTCCTAGCCACCGTGCTTCTACACCTGCATTGCTTGCTGTTTGGGGTTTTAGGCTGGGTTTCTGTACAGCACTTTGAGATATCAGCTGATGTACGAAGGGCTTTATAAATACATTTGATTTGATTTGATTCATTAGGTACCGAGATGAGATCCTCAGACTCCTTGTGAGACCATATGCTGGTGCGGTTGGCCCTGGGTTCCTCCTAATGCAAGACAATGCTAAACCTCATGTGGCTGGAGTGTGTCAGCAGTTCCTGCAAGAGGAAGGCATTGATGCTATGGAAGGCATTGATGCTAAGCATGAGGGTGGCAGCATCCTGTTGTGGGGGTGCTTTGCTGCAGGAGGGACTGGTGCACTTCACAAAATAGATGGCTTCATGAGAAAGGACAATTGCGTGGACATATTGAAGCAACATCTCAAGACATCAGTCAGGAAGATAAAGCTTGGTTGCAAATGGGTCTTCCAAATGGACAATGACCACAAGCATACTTCCAAAGTTGTGGCAAAATGGCTTAAGGACAATAAAGTCAAGGTATTGGAGTGGCCATCACAAAGCTGGCATCATTAAACTGAAGACTTATTTAGTTTATCAAATCAATTCTCTGTAATTATTATTATCAGGTAGATGTAATTAACTAGGAAGTCGGGGCACCAAGGAAAATATTCAGATTACAAAGTTATAATTTTCCTAATATAACTTTCAGATATTTTAATATCTGATCAATTAGTCTTCTAATTGGGGGACAAAATGGCGCCGTAGAGAGAACACTGTGTTTCAGCGAGCTCCTGTGGCATTCGTAAATTTATATTTTTACATTAATCTCCTAGCTTGAAAAAGTGGTAGATTTGGCTAAATAAGTTATCCTATAATGAGTCTTGACGGCTATTTCTCAAAAATTTCCGACAACATGCCCAACAGAACTACTAAGAACTCAACCAAAACCACCACCCCTGTAGATGTGCAGGAGGAGCTAGCTAACTTTAGTAAAGCTAACACCATTGCGGATCCAGGCACAATGGACCTGGTGATTCAAAAGATGACTGATAACATTACTAAAGTGATCGATGTTAAGACAAGAACGGTCTTGGAATCAATAGCAGGCCAATCAGCTGAACTACAGAGGGATGTGAAACGTTTTGATGAGGCGGAAGGAAGAATTGCTACAGTGGAAACTTCAACTACATCTATCTACATTTTTGATATTTTTTTTTATTTTGGACGCTAAGATAAAAGCACTTGAGAAACAGGTGCGCGAAATGAAGGAGCACATTAACGACTTGGATAATCGAGGACGCAGATGCAATATTCGTGTTGTGGGACTCCCGCAAAATTCTGAAGGGACACGTTCAGTAAAATTCTTTGAGGAATAGATCCCTGGCTACCTACAAATGGACACTAAGGCTGGTCGTGTGAAGCTGGACAGAGCCCATCATTCTCAAGCACCGAAACCCGGTCCCAACCAGCACCCACGACCAGTGGTAATAAAGTTCCACAACTTCACCGACAAGCAGCGCATCATGGATGCGGCTAGAATCATCGGCTCTGATGGTAGTCAACGTAAAGGTCCAAAGGTCTAATTCTTCAATGATTATTCCACAGCGGTTGTACGAAGACGCAAAGCAGGATTCAGTAGGATTCAGTCTAGATATTGAATGGTCAAGGTGCAATGGCAGGTAACAGACTGTGTGTATGTACATGGAACATTAGAGGGAGCCATAACCCCATTAAAAGGAAAAAGGTACTGTTTAAAAAAAAAATACAAAAAATATTGATATTGCCCTGTTGCAAGAAACTCATTTGGATGATAAGGAGCACCTGAAATTACAACAAGGGGGGTTTGGGCAAGTGTTTTTCTCATCATTTACATCCAGAAGTAGAGGTGTAGCAATTCTTGTGAAAAAGAACTTACCACTTATTAAGGTCTTGAATTGTGTGAAAGATACATTTGGTCGCTTTGTTATAATTAATGGTACTTTACAAGGGCAGAACATTTCCATAATGAATATTTACTTCCCCCCTGCCCACCCCTCTGATTTCCGCACTAAGATATTTCTAGACTTTTCAGAATTAAACTCAGACACTGCAGTGGTTGGAGGAGATTTTAATTGTTTGTTGAACTCCCTTGTTGATAAGTTTCCCAGCGGTATAGCTTCACTCTCTCCTCAAGCTAAGTCACTTAAAGCTATTTGTGATGATCTGGGGTATGCGGATGTCTGGAGAGCTTTTCATCCCTCCAACAGAGAGCTCACTTTTTTCTCTGCACCTTATGGATGTCAGACTAGAATAGATTACTTTTTTATGCCCAGGACGTCTTTGCAGTCTGTTTTATCCTCTAGGATAGGAAGCATAGTCATATCTGATCATGCTGAGGTGATCCTGGACATAAAACTCAACGGGGCATTCAATCGGTCAAGACATTGGAGGTTGAATACAACCATTCTTAAAGACCATACATTCACATCATATTTTATTACAGAGTTTAAAGCATTTTTATCTATTAACTCTCAATCAACAGATAACCCCTTGCTCCTTTGGGAAACCTGTAAAGCGTATGCCAGGGGTCTGATTATGTCATACACAGCTACTAAGAGACGGAAAAAGCATGGAAAGCAAAAAACGTTAGAGGGTGAATTTGAGAACTACAGAGAAGGACTACATTAAAACTCCCACTCCTGCCCCATTAAAGGAAATATCAGTCCTTAGATCAACGTTGGACTCTTTCCTAACACAGGATGCTGAAAATAAAATGAGATTTGTCAGGCAAAAGCTATATGAACATGGCGATAAGCCAGGAAAGTACTTGGCATACCTAGCTAAAAAGAGAGCTGTCTCTCAGTCAATTGCTACTATTACTGATTCTGATGGCAATCATTTATATAAAAATAAATTGATAAATGACTCATTTAAGAAATTTTATACAAACCTTTATGCCTCAGGACTGCCAAAGGATGCACCCAAATTAATGCGACTAAACGCGACTGAAGCGACTGGTCGCATCTACACTTCGGTCCGCAGGTAGTATAACTTTTCATTACATTTCATTATAGTACAACGGTTTGATTTGTCTAATCTTAGCAACTTCTTCTTAGCTAGCTACATAGCCGTCTTTGTATCAAAGATAATTGCGTAATTATCGTATTTCGTCGTCCTAACGTAGTCTACACTGCTATCTGCCCAGCAGCTAGCTAACGTCTACCGTCTACTAGCACTGTAGAAACTATTACACTCAACTGAACGACTCGATTAGTGTAGTGTTAGCTAGCTACATAGTTGTCTTTGCTGTCTTCGTATCCAAGATAATTGTGTAGTTTAGAGTGTGTAGACTTAGAGTGATTATCTTAATTTATCGAGGTTAGCTAGCCAGCTATTTGTCGTCCTTAACGTAGGAGATACTGCTAGCTAGCTAGCCAACAGCTAGCCAACGTCTACCGAATTAAACTTCAACAACCCGGTCAACATTCCGCTTCGCTCCACAGGTAGTATCACATTTTCATTTCACTTCATTACAGTACAACGGTTTGATTTGTTTGATCGTAGCTAGCTAGCTACATAGCCGTCTTTGTATCTAAGACAATTGTGTAGTCTAGAGCGATTTTCTAGGTTAGCTAGCCAGCTATTGTCGTTCTTTTAACGTAACGTAACGTAATCAACACTGCTGGCTAGCCAGCTAGCCCCCGAATAGCAGCACTGTAGAAACTATTACACTCGACGGAACGACTTGACTAGTGTAGTGTCAACAACGCAGCCACTGCCAGCTAGCCTACTCCAGCAGTACTGTATCATTTCAATCATTTTAGTCAATAAGATTCTTGCTACGTAAGCTTAACTTTCTGAACATTCGAGACGTGTAGTCCACTTGTCATTCCAATCTCCTTTGCATTAGCGTAGCCTCTTCTGTAGCCTGTCAACTATGTGTCTATCTATCCCTGTTCTCTCCTCTCTGCACAGAACATACAAACGCTCCACACCGCGTGGCCGCGGCCACCCTAATCTGGTGGTCCCAGCGCGCACGACCCACGTGGAGTTCCAGGTCTCCGGTAGCCTCTGGAACTGCCGATCTGCGGCCAACAAGGCAGAGTTCATCTCAGCCTATGCCTCCCTCCAGTCCCTCGACTTCTTGGCACTGACGGAAACATGGATCACCCCAGATAACACTGCTACTCCTACTGCTCTCTCTTCGTCCGCCCACGTGTTCTCGCACACCCCGAGAGCTTCTGGTCAGCGGGGTGGTGGCACCGGGATCCTCATCTCTCCCAAGTGGTCATTCTCTCTTTCTCCCCTTACCCATCTGTCTATCGCCTCCTTTGAATTCCATGCTGTCACAGTTACCAGCCCTTTCAAGCTTAACATCCTTATCATTTATCGCCCTCCAGGTTCCCTCGGAGAGTTCATCAATGAGCTTGATGCCTTGATAAGCTCCTTTCCTGAGGACGGCTCACCTCTCACAGTCCTGGGCGACTTTAACCTCCCCACGTCTACCTTTGACTCATTCCTCTCTGCCTCCTTCTTTCCACTCCTCTCCTCTTTTGACCTCACCCTCTCACCTTCCCCCTACTCACAAGGCAGGCAATACGCTCGACCTCATCTTTACTAGATGCTGTTCTTCCACTAACCTCATTGCAACTCCCCTCCAAGTCTCCGACCACTACCTTGTATCCTTTTCCCTCTCGCTCTCATCCAACACTTCCCACACTGCCCCTACTCGGATGGTATCGCGCCGTCCCAACCTTCGCTCTCTCTCCCCGCTCTCTCTCCTCTTCCATCCTATCATCTCTTCCCTCTGCTCATACCTTCTCCAACCTATCTCCTGATTCTGCCTCCTCAACCCTCCTCTCTTCCCTTTCTGCATCCTTTGACTCTCTATGTCCCCTATCCTCCAGGCCGGCTCGGTCCTCCCTCCCGCTCCGTGGCTCGACGACTCATTGCGAGCTCACAGAACAGAGCTCCGGGCAGCCGAGCGGAAATGGAGGAAAACTCGCTCCCTGCGGACCTGGCATCCTTTCACTCCCTCCTCTCTACATTTTCCTCCTCTGTCTCTGCTGCTAAAGCCACTTTCTACCACTCTAAATTCCAAGCATCTGCCTCTAACCCTAGGAAGCTCTTTGCCACCTTCTCCTCCCTCCTGAATCCTCCTCCCCTCCCCCTCCCCCCCTCCCTCTCTGCAGATGACTTCGTCAACCATTTTGAAAAGAAGGTCGACGACATCCGATCCTCGTTTGCTAAGTCAAACGACACCGCTGATTCTGCTCACACTGCCCTACCCTGTGCTCTGACCTCTTTCTCCCCTCTCTCTCCAGATGAAATCTCGCTTCTTGTGACGGCCGGCCGCCCAACAACCTGCCCGCTTGACCCTATCCCCTCCTCTCTTCTCCAGACCATTTCCGGAGACCTTCTCCCTTACCTCACCTCGCTCATCAACTCATCCCTGACCGCTGGCTACGTCCCTTCCGTCTTCAAGAGAGCGAGAGTTGCACCCCTTCTGAAAAAACCTACACTCGATCCCTCCGATGTCAACAACTACAGACCAGTATCCCTTCTTTCTTTTCTCTCCAAAACTCTTGAACGTGCCGTCCTTGGCCAGCTCTCCCGCTATCTCTCTCAGAATGACCCTCTTGATCCAAATCAGTCAGGTTTCAAGACTAGTCATTCAACTGAGACTGCTCTTCTCTGTATCACGGACGCACTCCGCACTGCTAAAGCTAACTCCCTCTCCTCTGCTCTCATCCTTCTAGACCTATCGGCTGCCTTCGATACTGTGAACCATCAGATCCTCCTCTCCACCCTCTCCGAGTTGGGCATCTCCGGCGCGGCCCACGCTTGGATTGCGTCCTACCTGACAGGTCGCTCCTACCAGGTGGCGTGGCGAGAATCTGTCTCCTCGCCACGCGCTCTCACCACTGGTGTCCCCCAGGGCTCTGTTCTAGGCCCTCTCCTATTCTCGCTATACACCAAGTCACTTGGCTCTGTCATAACCTCACATGGTCTCTCCTATCATTGCTATGCAGACGACACACAATTAATCTTCTCCTTTCCCCTTCTGATGACCAGGTGGCGAATCGCATCTCTGCATGTCTGGCAGACATATCAGTGTGGATGACGGATCACCACCTCAAGCTGAACCTCGGCAAGACGGAGCTGCTCTTCCTCCCGGGGAAGGACTGCCCGTTCCATGATCTCGCCATCACGGTTGACAACTCCATTCTGTCCTCCTCCCAGAGCGCTAAGAACCTTGGCGTGATCCTGGACAACACCCTGTCGTTCTCAACTAATATCAAGGCGGTGGCCCGTTCCTGTAGGTTTATGCTCTACAACATCCGCAGAGTACGACCCTGCCTCACACAGGAAGCGGCGCAGGTCCTAATCCAGGCACTTGTCATCTCCCGTCTGGATTACTGCAACTCGCTGTTGGCTGGGCTCCCTGCCTGTGCCATTAAACCCCTACAACTCATCCAGAACGCCGCAGCCCGTCTGGTGTTCAACCTTCCCAAGTTCTCTCACGTCACCCCGCTCCTCCGCTCTCTCCACTGGCTTCCAGTTGAAGCTCGCATCCGCTACAAGACCATGGTGCTTGCCTACGGAGCTGTGAGGGGAACGGCACCGCAGTACCTCCAGGCTCTGATTAGGCCCTACACCCAAACAAGGGCACTGCGTTCATCCACCTCTGGCCTGCTCGCCTCCCTACCACTGAGGAAGTACAGTTCCCGCTCAGCCCAGTCAAAACTGTTCGCTGCTCTGGCCCCCCAATGGTGGAACAAACTCCCTCACGACGCCAGGACAGCGGAGTCAATCACCACCTTCCGGAGACACCTGAAACCCCACCTCTTCAAGGAATACCTAGGATAGGATAAAGTAATCCTTCTCACCCCCCCCTTAAATGATTTAGATGCACTATTGTAAAGTGGCTGTTCCACTGATGTCAGAAGGTGAATTCACCAATTTGTAAGTCGCTCTGGATAAGAGCGTCTGCTAAATGACTTAAATGTAAATGTAAATGTAGTGATACTGGGTTGTGGGATGATTTTTGTAATGTTTTGTTTTTTTCATTAGTATTGTGTGTAGATTGATTACGTTTTTCCCTTATCCGTAATGTAATGTACTTTTTGTTTTTTTTACCCACCCCATCCAGTCGGTGGAGGCAATATTGCATTAGTTGTGGTATCCCATAAAACTTCAAAGGAGAAGAAATAAATGGAAGCGCTCTAGGACTTCACAGCTGAATCGTTACAGGGAATATTGAATAAAGATGTTCCATATATATGGCTACATCAGTTTGGCTGTTTCCACTCATGAAAACTTACGATACTAATATGGCTGTAGCCATATATAGATTTAGCATGAACTATCCCTTTAAAGTCTCCCAGTTTTCACCTCACCCAGTAGATGGCGGCAATACGTCTTTTATGTGTAGTCTGCCAAACAAAACTCAAAGAAGAAGAAGTAAACAGAATTCCCTGTCTCTATTGAATAGTTTTATCATCTGGAGACATAAATATTGCTATGGAAAATCAGGAGACTGGGTGTAGTAGTGTGATTTTGCTGGGTCTCTGCCTACTTAAAAAAAAAATCACCTTTATTTAACCAGGTAGGCCAGTTGAGAACAAGTTCTCATTTACAACTGTGACCTGGCCAAGATAAAGCAAAGCAATGCGACAAAAAAACAACACAGAGTTACATGTGGGATAAACAAAAGTACAGTCAATAACACAATATAAAAATCTATATACAGTGTGTGCAAATGGAGTAAGGAGATAAGGCAATAAATCAGCCACAGCAGCGAAGCAATTACAATTTAGCAAATTAACACTGGAGTGATAGATGTGCAGATGATGATGTGCAAGTATAAATACTGCTGTGAAAAAGAGAAAAAAAAGTCAACATAAACAATATGGGGATGAGGTAGGTAGTTGGATGGGCTATTTACAGATGGGCTGTGTACAGGTGCAGCGATCGGAAGCTGCTCAGATAGCTGATGCTTAAAGTTAGTGAGGGAGATATAAGTCTCCAACTTCAGCGATTTTTGTAATTCGTTTCAGTCATTGGCAGCAGAGAACTGGAAGGAAAGGCGGCCAAAGTAGGTGTTGGCACTGGGGATGACCAGTGAGATATACCTGCTGGAGCGCATGCTACGGGTGGGTGTTGCTATGGTGACCAGTGAGCTGAGATAAGATGGAGCTTACCAAGCAAAGCCTTATAGATGACCTAGAGCCAGTGGGTTTGGCGACAAATATGTAGCGAGGGCCAGCCGACGAGAGCATACAGGTCGCAGTGGTGGGTGGTATATGGGGCTTTGGTGACAAAACAGATGGCACTGTGATAGACTGCTTCCAGTTTGCTGAGTAGAGTATTGGACACTATTTTGTAAATGACATCGAGGATCGGTAGGATAGTCAGTTTTACGAGGGTATGTTTGGCAGCGTGAGTGAAGGAGGCTTTGTTTTGCGAAATAGGAAGCCGATTCTAGATTTCATTTTGGATTGGAGATGCTTAATATGAGTCTGGAAGGAAAGTTTACAGTCTAGCCAGACAACTAGGTATTTGTAGTTGTCCACATATTCTAAGTCAGAACCGTCCAGAGTAGTGATGCTAGTCAGGCGCGAGCAGCGATCGGTTGAAGAGCATGCATTTAGTTTTACTAGCATTTAAGAGCAGTTGGAGGCCACAGAAGGAGTGTAGTATGGCATTGAAGCTCGTTTGGAGGTTTGTTAACACAGTGTCCAAAGAAGGGCCAGAAGTATACAGAATGGTGTCATATGCGTAGAGGTGAATCAAGGAATCACCCGCAGCAAGAGCGACATTGTTAATATATACAGAGAAAAGCCAGAGAATTGAACCCTGTAGAGACCATAGAGACTGCCATAGATCCGGACAACAGGCCCTCTGATTTGACATACTGAACTCTATCTGAGAAGTAGTTGGTGAACCAGGCGAGGCCATCATTTGAGAAACCAAGGCTGTTGAGTCTGCCGATAACAATACGGTGATTGACAGAGTCAAAAGCCTTGGCCAGGTCGATGAAGACGGCTGCACAGTACTTCTATCGATGGCGGTTATGAAATTGTTTAGTACCTTGAGCGTGTCTGAGGTGCACCCGTGACCAGCTCGAAAACCGGATTACACAGAGGAGAAGGTAGGTTGGGATTCGAAATGGTCAGTGATCTGTTTGTTAACTTGGCTTTCGAAGGCTTTAGAAAGGCAGGGCAGGATGGATATAGGTCAGTAACAGTTTTGATCTAGAGTGTCACCCCCTTTGAAGAGGGGGGGGGCCGCGGCAGCTTTCCAATCTTTAGGAGTAATAAGGGTTGCAACAATGGCGGCGGATAATTTTAGAAAGAGAGGGTCCAGATTGTCTAGCCCAGCTGATTTGTACCGGTCTAGGTTTTGCAGCTCTTTCAGAACATCTAACTGGATTTGGGTGAAGGAGAAGCTGGAAGGCTTGGGCAAGTAGCTGCGGGGGGTGCAGAGCTGTTGGCCGGGGTTGGTGTAGCCAGGTGGAAAACATGGCCAGCCGTAGAGAAATTCTTATTGACATTCTCGAATATCGTTGATTAATCGGTGGTGACAGTGTTTCCTATCTTCAGTGCAGTGGATAGCTGGGAGGAGGTGCTCTTATTCTCCTTGGACTTTACAGTGTCCCAAAACTTTTTTGGAGTTAGAGCTACAGGATGCAAATTTCTGTTTGAAAAAGCTAGCCTTTGCTTTCCTAACTCACTGTGTATTGGTTCCTGACTTCCCGAGAAAAGTTGCATATCACAGGGACTATTCAATGCTAGTGCAGTATGCCACATGATGTTTTTGTGCTGGTCGAGGGCAGTCAGGTCTGGAGTGAACCAAGGGCTATAGTTCTACATTTAGTTCTACATTTTTTGAAAGGGGCATGCTTATTTAAGATGGTGAGGAAATTACTTTTAAAGACCTACCAGGCATCTTCTACTGACGGGATGAGGTCAATATCCTTCCAGGATATCCGGGCCAGGTCGATTAGAAAGGCCTGCTCGCAGAAGTGTTTTAGGGAGAGTTTGACAGTGATGAGGGGTGGTTGTTTAACCGTGGACCCATCACGGATGCAGGCAATGAGGTAGTGAACGCTGAGATCCTGATTGAAAACAGCAGAGGTGTATTTGGAGGTCCAGTTGGTCAGGATAATATCTATGAGGGTGCCCATGTTTACAGATGTAGGGTTGTACCTGGTGGGTTCCTTAATAATTTGTGTGAGATTGAGGGCATCTAGCTTAGATTGTCAGATGGCTGAGGTGTTAAGCATATCCCAGTTTAGTTCACCTAACAGAACGAACTCTGAAGATAGATGGGGTGCAATCAATTCACATATGGTGTCCAGGGCACAGAAGGGAGCTAAGGGGGGTCTATAACAGGTGATGTAAGATATAAGAGACTTATTTCTGGAGAGATTCATTTTTAAATTAGAAGCTCAAACTGTTTGGGCATAGACCTGGAAAGTATGACAGAACTTTGCAGGCTATCTATGTAGCCAAGCGGTCATAGGGTCCAGTGAACCGCAATAGATGAAACAGGGAAGTCGTTAGGTAGTTGTTACTACGCTAGGCGAGCGGGAGACACAGTATTCATAAAGTTAGCAGGCCGGGGCTAGCAGAAGCGTCTTCACCGACGTCCGGCAAAGGCCGGTTGAGGGCACATCAGACAGAATTCCGTCGGCAGACCAGACATGATGGATCGGCGGGGCTCCGTGTCGACAAAGGGTCCAGGCCAATTGGCAAAAGAGTTATTGTAGCTGGAGAAATTTTGTTTGCTAGCAGGGAGATGCGCTTGGCTCGAGGCTAACTGGTGTTAGCTTCGGGACAAGGGCGTTAGCCACTATAGCCACTCAGTAGCAGCTAGCTATCTGCGATGATCCGGTGCAAAGTTCCAGAGCTTACGGCAGGAATCCAGTGATGTAGTGGCTTCTAGTTGTGTTAGTGAAGAGTCCGGGAGGCATCAGCTGTGTAGCCGAGTGATCATAGGGTCCACTGAGCAGTCCGAGAGATGGGCCTGGCTCAAGGCTTGCTTCAGGGTTGGGCCACTCTGTAGCAGCTAGTTAGCTGCGGTGATCCGGTGTAATGGTCCAGAGTTTACGGCAGGAATCTGGTGATGTAGTGGAGAAAACCAGTCCGATATGCTTAGGGTTGATATTGCGCTGTGAAGACTGACAGGTATTATCTGACAGGTATTATCCAAGCTAAAAGCGGCTGGTGTCTGAGCTAAAGGTAAAGGCCGCTAGCAGTGGCTAACAATGACTAAATAGCTGGTAGCTAATTAGCTGGTTAGCTTCTGATGGCTTGCTTCTGATGGAGGTTCTAGCTATAAGGTCTAAAAATAGCAGATCCGTATCACATTGCGTGATGCAGGTTGCCGGAAGGTATATTTAATTTAAACATGAAAAAAAGTGATT
Source organism: Oncorhynchus masou masou (assembly GCF_036934945.1). NCBI lineage: Eukaryota > Metazoa > Chordata > Actinopteri > Salmoniformes > Salmonidae > Oncorhynchus > Oncorhynchus masou. The sequence goes on along the minus strand of NC_088231.1, from coordinate 10,074,018 downwards.
GAAATACATTGAAATAAATACAAAAAAGATGGAGAGAAAACATAACATTTACACAGGACAACAACAAACACGTCATCACTGCCACGCCATCTTGGAACATACGGGAATGGGCAGGAATGTAATAGTAGACCACGTAGCCAAAAGGGCTTTAAAACTATATATAATTGATATTCCCACTCCACTGGGTAGAGGTGAAGCCGCATGCAGTGGAGGCTGGTGGGAGGAGCTATTGGAGATCAAGCTCATTGTAATGGCTGGAATGGAATAAATGGAACAGAGTCAAACATGTGGTTTCCATTTGTTTGATACCCTCAATTCATTACATTCCAACCATTACAATAAGCCCGTCCTTCTATTGCTCCCCCCACCAGCCTCCACTGGCCAAATGTAAGATTAGAGGCATTGTGATATATGTGTGGCAGAACAGGTGGGACAGCGAGTCCAAGACCGTCTAAAAGTGGGTGGACCAAGACTCAAAGATCATGTATGGCTCTTCTTTATTTTCTTAGTAATACAGGATAAGGTAGGACGGTTTAGTTTTTTCTTAATGTTTGTTTATTTATTATTTGAGTTTGTAAACTGTGATTGACTACACACTCCAGTAGGTGGCGGCATGCACCTCTAAGGGTTGTTTGTGGACCGCCATAACACCATAAACGAAGAAACCGTAGTAAAAAAAAAAGTGCCGTCACCAAGAGCAATTTCCATGTTAGCTTTTTAAATTATTGTTAGATGTTTAACACCCTGGAACTCAAAATAAGATTAATTTAACCGCATAGCATCACATGCTTACTCCAGCTATTCTTTAAATTTCCTTGGAGACAGGACTTGGATGTGAACTAGGTAACGCTAGCTAGCTGCTAACGTTAGCTAAAAATGGCTAACTGTATGGCTTTTCACAGTCAAATGGCATCCATCATGGAGGTGCTAGCGAATGCAGCCGTGGCAGAGATCTGTAAACTCGTAGATGACGACTATGCAGTGTTTCGTTTGGAAATAACTCAAAGCCAGAAAGAAAACAAGGCATTGCGGAGGAAACTACAGCAACTGGAAATTAAGGTGGCACGGGACCGCGCAGAGAGGACAATGCGAGAGCGCGTCCTCGCCAGTCCCAGTAGTGTCAAGATCCTCGACCGATACAGAGGAAAGGCAAAAGGTACATTTTGGTGGAGGCTGCGCGGGGTGTCTCCTTTTATATAGAGCTCAGTGCCTGTCGCCCCGTTCCCCTGTGCATATGTGTTGGGTCTTGGTCAGTTTTTGGATAGTATGCAACAATTCACCTGATTTAAAAATCAAATCAAATGTATTTGTCACATACACATGGTTAGCAGATTAATGCGAGTGTAGTGAAATGCTTGTGCTTCTAGTTCTGACAATGCAGTAATAACCAACGAGTAATCTAACTTAACAATTCCAAAACTACTACCTTATACACACAAGTATAAAAGGATAAAGAATATGTACATAAATATATATGAATGTCTGATGGTACAGAACGGCATAGGCAAATGCAGTAGATGGTATCGAGTACAGTATATACATATGAGATGAGTAATGTAGTGTATGTATACAAAGTGGCATAGTTTAAAGTGGCTAGTGATACATGTATTACATAAAGATGCAGTAGATGATATAGAGTACAGTATATACATATACATATAAGATGAGTAATGTAGGGTATGTAAACATTATATTAAGTAGCATTGTTTAAAGTGGTTAGTGATATTTTACATCAATTCCCATTATTAAAGTGGCTGGAGTTGAGTCAGTGTGTTGGCAGCAGCCACTCAATGTTAGTGGTGGCTGTTTAACAGTCTGATGGCCTTGAGATAGAAGCTGTTTTTTCAGTCTCTCTGTCCCTGCTTTGATGCACCTGTACTGGCCTCGCCTTCTGGATGATAGCGGGGTGAACAGGCAGTGGCTCGGGTGGTTGTTGTCCTTGATGATCTTTATGGCCTACCTGTGACATCAGGTGGTGTAGGTGTCCTGGAGGGCAGGTAGTTTGCCCCCGGTGATGCGTTGGGCAGACCTCACTACCCTCTGGAGAGCCTTACGGTTGTGGGCGGAGCAGTTGCCGTACCAGGCGGTAATACAGCCCGACAGGATGCTCTCGATTGTGTATCTGTAGAAGTTTGAGTGCTTTTGGTGACAAGCTGAATTTCTTCAGCCTCCTGAGGTTGAAGAGGCACTGCTGCTCCTTCTTCACGATGCTGTCTGTGTGGGTGGACCAATTCAGGTTGTCTGTGATGTGTACGCCAAGGAACTTAAAACTTACTACCCTCTCCACTACTGTCCCATCAATGTGGATAGGAGGGTGCTCCCTCTGCTGTTTCCTGAAATCCACAATCATCTCCTTTGTTTCGTTGACGTTGAGTGTGAGGTTATTTTCCTGACACCACACTCCGAGGGCTATCTTGCTCATAGACACAATATCATATTCTAACCAGATTATTGATTTACTGCATTTCCGGTTATTTACTAAATGAAAACAATGTGATGCATGGAACACAATTCATCGATCTATAAATAGTATATTAAGAAGTTGTGAAGTGTTACCTTACATCCTTGCCAATTCTAGACAGTGTCAATAGTATACAATATACCTAACCACCACTTTTCCCCCAATCACTCTCTCAGGTGAAGGACATCACACTGGAGGCCACAGGAACTTTGTGAAGCCAGCGGGACACAATACATGGAGAGATGACCAACCAATCACTGTTGACGAGGGGATAGGAAACACTACCCATCATGTTATAGAGGTTATAATAATAGTGTTACATCAGATTAGTTACTTTGTAAATCAAATGTGGACAGTTTATTTCAGAAAAGCTCCCCTCAGCTATTCACTTGCTTACATGTACATCCTTATTTATCTGCCATAGGGAGCTTGTGAGACTTCCCTACGACATTGTTATCCAATTCAACCTATGTACCGGTAATAACCTCCTCTCTTCTGTTGTCAGTCTGCAGAGGCTGAAGGTCCTGGGGTCAAGCAGGAAAAGTCTGAAGGAGAGGTGGACCCACGGCACAGTAGAAACATCCAGACTGGAGCGGTTGGAGCGCCCCCTGTAGCCACGGAGAACCCCACCACCTCCCAAGAGCAGTCCAGGACCCGACGCAGCATCATGGTCAGTGGAACGCTGAACGCCATCCTCAAGTCAGAGACAGACACCAAGACCTTAACGGGGATGAACCTACTGGGCTGTCCTCCTGCTCCACGCTCAGAGTATTTACTTTATGGCAATACAAGCCCAAGAACTGTTCTGTCCCATAGGGACTCAGGTGACACTTTACAGACTGTCAATGACCCATCCTGTTCATACACTACAGAGATGATACCTGGTGACATGCCTGTGGTATTAGATGCACAGACTAATCCAATGAAAGTGGACTGGAACCAGTACAGTAGTAGTGGATACTCTGAAGGGTCCCTAGATAAGAAAGGGGAGAGCCTGGTCGTAGATGAGGTGACTGTGAAAGTGGAGGGCGACGCTCCTCTGACATGGAATGCATACGAAACTCACTTAGGAGAAGGACACTCACAAGGCAACACCATTGACTTCTTAGACTACAGGGAAAGCTTAGAGACAAATCTAAATGTCATGACCCACTCCCCTTTACACACGTTTACACACGATACATTATCCATGTCGATGGGGCCCTCCGATTCACACAGGGAACAAATGGCCAAGGCGCGGGGAGAGGGAGCCACATCGGGCAATGGTAAAGAGAAACGGTTCCTTTGCATGTTCTGTAACAAAGGCTTCAGCTGCCCCCAGAAGGTGGACATCCACCAGAGGGTCCACACAGGGGTGAAACCCTTCAGTTGTACCCAGTGTCACATGCGCTTCGCCCAGGCATGCACCCTGAAGAGGCACCAGAGGGTCCACACAGGGGAGAAACCCTTCAGCTGTACCCAGTGCCACATGCGCTTTGCCCAGGCTGGTGACCTGAAGAGGCACCAGAGGGTCCACACGGGAGAGAGGCCTTTCGCCTGTGCACACTGTGGGAAGAGGTTCTCAGAGAAGAGCTACCTCAGGTTACACCAGCAGAAAAAACACTCCACTCTAACAAACACTTTTATATCAAAAGACAAAGATTCATTTTAGTTATCATCAGAAAATATCCACAGATGCATTTGGATATTCCTGGGTAGAATATTATATCCAGCTATTGTGTGATCTATAAGGCATAGTGTGTATATACAGTGCCTACAGTGCATTTTGGAAGTTATTCAGACCCCTTGACTTTTTCCACATTTTGTTACGTTACAGCCTTATTCTAAAATTGATTAAATTGTTGTTTTCCCTCAATCTACACACAATACCCCACAATGACAAAGCAAAAACAGGTTTATAAATGTTTGTATATGTATTAAAAATCAACTGAAATTTCACATTTACATAAGTATTCAGACCCTTTTTACTCAGTACTTTGTTGAACACCTTTGGCAGAAATGACAGCCTCAAGTCTTCTTGGGTATGACTCTACAAGCTTGGCACACCTGTATTTGGGGAGTTTCTCAGATTCTTCTCTGCAGATCCACTCAAGCTCTGTCAGGTTGGATGGGGAGCGTCGCTGCACAGCTATTTTCAGGTCTCCAGAGATGTTCAAATCGGGTTCAAGTCAGGGCACTGGCTGGGCCACTCAATGACATTCAGAGACTTGTCCCGAAGCCACTCCTGCGTTGTCTTGGCTGTGTGCTTAGGGTCATTGTCCTGTTGGAAGGTGAACCATCGCCCGAGTCTGAGGTCCTGAGCGCTCTGGAGCAGGTTTTCATCATCTCTGTACTTTTCTCTTTTTATCATTCCCCCGATCCTGACTAGTCTCCCAGTCCCTGCTGCTGAAAAATGGTGCCAGGTTTCCTCCAGATGTGACACTTGGCATTCAGGACAAAGAGTTCAATCTTGGTTTCATCAGACCAGAAAATCTTGTTTCTCATGGTGTGAGAGTCCATTAGAAGCTTTTTGGAAACCCCAAGTGGGCTGTCATTTGCCTTTTACGAAGGAGTGGCTTCCTTCTGGTCACTCTACCATAAAAGGCCTGATTGGTGGAGTTCTGCAGAGATGGTTGTCCTTTTGGAAGGTTACCCCATCTCTACAGAGGAACTCTGTCAGAGTGACCATCAGGTTGTTGGTCACCTCCCTGATGAAGGCCCTTCTCCACCGATTTCTCAGTTTGGCCGGGTGGCCAACTCTAGGAAGAGTCTTGGTGGTTCCAAACTTCTTCCATTTAAGAATGATGGAGGCCACTGTGTACTTGGGGACATTCAATGCTGCAGACATTTTTTTGGTACCCTTCCCCAGATCTGTGCCTCGACACAATCCTGTCTCTGAGCTCTACGGCCAATTCCTTCGACCTCATGGCTTGGTTTTCGCTCTGACATGCACTGTCAACTGTGGGACCTTACAGTCGTATGAAAAGGTTTGGGCACCCCTGACAATTTCCATGATTTCCATTTATAAATAATTGGGTGTTTGGATCAGCAATTTCATTTTAATCTATCAAATAACTGATGGACACAGTAATATTTCTGTAGTGAAATGAGGTTTATTGGATTAACAGAAAATGGGCAATATGCATCAAAACAAAATTAGACAGGTGCATAAATTTGGGCACCCCAATAGAAAATCACATCACTATTTAGTAGAGCCTCCTTTTGCTAAAATAACAGCCTCTAGATGCTTCCCATAGCCTCTAATGAGTGTCTGGATTCTGGATGAAGGTATTTTGGACCTTTCCTCCTTACAAAACATCTCCAGTTCAGTTAGTTTTGATGGTTGCCGAGCATGGACAGCCTGCTTCAAATCATCCCACAGATTCTCAATGATATTCAGGTCTGGGGACTGGGATGGCCATTCCAGAACATTGTACTTGTTCCTCTGCATAAATGCCCGGGTAGATTTTGAGCAGTGTTTTGGGCCATTGTCTTGTTGAAATATCCAGCCCCGGCGTAACTTCAACTTTGTGACTGATTCTTCAACATTATTCCCAAGAATTTGCTGATATTGAGTAGGATCCATGCGACCCTCAACTTTAACAAGATTCCCAGTATCGGCACTGGTCACACAGCCCCACAGCATGATGGAACCCCCACCAAATTTTACTGTGGGTAGCAAGTGTTTTTCTTGGAACGCTGTGTTCTTTTGCCGCCATGCATAACGTCCCTTGTTATGACCAAATAACTCAATCTTTGTTTCATCAGTCCACAGCACCTTATTTCAAAATGAAGCTGGCTTGTCCAAATGTGCGTTTGCATACCTCAAGCGACTCTGTTTGTGGCTTGTGTGCAGAAAAGGCTTCTTCCGCATCACTCTCCCATACAGCTTCTCCTTCTGCAAAATGCGCTGAATTGTTGAACGATGCACAGTGACACCATCTGCAGCAAGATGATGTTGTAGGTCTTTGGAGGTGGTCTGTGGGCTGATTTTGACCGTTCTCACCATCCTTCGCCTTTGCCTCTCCGATATTTTACTTGGCCTGCCACTTCTGGCTTTAACAAGAACTGTGCCTGTGGTCTTCCATTTCCTTACTATGTTCCTCACAGTGGACACTGACAGCCTAAATCTCTGTGATAGCTTTTTATAGCCATCCTCTAAACCATAATGTTGAACAATCTTTGTTTTCAGGTCATTTGAGAGTTTTTTTTGAGGCCCCCATGTTATCACTCTTCAGAGGAGAGTCAATGAGAACAACAACTTGCAATTGGCCACCTTAAATACCTTTTCTCATGATTGGATGCACTTGTCTATGAAGTTCAAGGCTTAATGAGCTCACCAAACCAATGGTGTGTTCCAATTAATCAGTGCTAAGTAGTTACAGGTATTCAAATCAACAGAATGATAAGGGTGCCCACATTTTTGCATAGCCTATTTTTCACATCTGATTTAATATCATAACTTAATATTGCTACACTAAAAATATTTGTCTGGACAATACCCCAGTACTCAGCTTTTATTAGAAAATTAATGGCATGCCACTGTGACCATTTTTTGTGACGACAGAGTAAATTATTATGCAGCCTTAGAGGGGTGCCCAAACTTTTTCATACGACTGTATATAGACAGACGTGTGCCTTTCCAAATAATGTCCAATCAATGGAATTTACCACAGGTCGACTCCAAGTTGTAGAAACATCTCAAGGATGATCAATGGAAGCAGAATGCAACTGAGCTCAATTTCGAGTCTCATAGCAAAGGGTCTGAATACTTGTGTAAATAAGTTGTTGTTTTTTATAGATTTGCAATCATTAAAAAAAAACGGTTTTCTCTTCATCATTATGGAGTATTGAGGATTTTATTTTTTATTTAATCCATTTTAGAATAAGGCTGTGAGGTAATGATGTGTAAAGTCAAGGGGTCTGAATACTTTCCAAAGGCACTGTAGCTCCTTTCATATTTGTTTTGATCCTGACCAGTGGTGGAAAAAGTACTCAAGTCATACTTGAGTAAAAGTAAAATATACTTTCTTAGAAAATGACTCAAGTAAAATTGAGTCACCCAGTAAAATAATACTTGAGTAAAAGTCTAAAAGTATTTGGATTTTAAATGTATCAAAAGTAAAAGTGTTAATTTCTAATTCACACATTCTTGTTTATTTATTTATTTAATGGGAGACAGGGGCTTACTACAAACAAAGCATTTGTGTTTAGTGAGTCCGCCAGATCAGAGGCAGTAGGGATGACCAGGGATGTTCTCTTGATAAGTGTGTGAATTGGACCATTTTCCTGTCAAAATGTAACAAGTGCTTTTGGGTGTTAAGGAAAATGTATGGATTAAAAAGTACATTATTTTCTTTACTATTGTAGTAAAAGTTGTCAAAAATAAATACTAAAGTACAGATACCCCAAAAAACTACTTAAGTAATACTTTAAAGTATTTTTACTTCAGTACTTTACACCACTGATCCTGACAAACTCCCCAGTCCCTACCAATGACAAGCATACCCATAACATGATGCTGCCACCACAATACTTAAATAGAGAGGGTTTCACTCTGTTTATTTGATTTGAGACAACCCTCTATTTTTTAAAATTCAGGCCAAAAATGTAATGTAAGTGCAATGTTGTTGATCTCTTTGTATTCAAGTATTGTGATGGCAGCATCAATTTATGTCACCGGCAGGGACTAGGGAATTTATGATAAAAAATAAATATGAAACGAGCAAAGAAACTCACCTCAGTCTTCTGAAAACCCTGGGATAGGGTTTTATTTTTCTGTTGGACAATTACACAGAGGTGTTGAGAGTTCCTGAGTGATCTAGTCTCAGTAGTGACTTAAATCAGCTTTAAAAAAATCGGAGACAAGGTTTGAATATGGTTGTCCAATGATTCCCAATTTTGACAACAATGGATATAGTGTTGTGCGAAGTCGGTAGAATCTTATTCCAAGTTATTCACAGCTATAATTGCAACCAATATGTACTTCCACAGGGTAGCCTAGTGGTTAGAGCGTTGGACTGGTAACCGAAAGGTTGCAAGTTCAAATCCCCGAGCTGACAAGGTACAAATCTGTCGTTCTGCCCCTGAACAGGCAGTTAACCCACTGTTCCTAGGCTGTCATTGAAAATAAGAATTTGTTCTTAACTGACTTGCCTAGTAAAATAAAGGTCAAATTAAATTTTAAAAATTAACTGATGGGGGTGGAGACTTGTCCATTTTTTTCTTAATTTGGTAAATGTTCTATAACTTTCTTTTACTTGAAAATTTGGAGAAGATTGTGTAGCTCTGCAGGAAAATGTAATTTAATTCCTTTTTATGTTTTAATTTTGAGTCAGCAAAATGTGAAAAAAAAGTTCAAGGTGGTGTAGACTTTCAATATGCACTGTACGCCTAAAGAGTCTGTTTCATATTGTGTTTGTACTGTGTAGGCTATAATGATGTTCACAAATGCCTTTTTTATTACTTCCGTTCAACTACTTGTTTTTTTCCCCCAGGACACCTTTTATTGAAAACATTTATGCAGTTTATCATGCAGATTTGTAGTAAAGACATATGTCATTTTCATATGGTCTGTTTAAAACTTGTTTATGTTTAATAAACACAAAATGGGACTTAATTCAAATACTTTTCTCATAGAGACTCTTCAGTGTACATCACATCTGATCTCATCCTATTCTGCATAAACATGACAGTTATAACCAATACATATTGAACAAAAATATTAACACAACATGTAAAGTGTTGGTTTCATGAGCTGAAATAAAAGACCCCAGAAATGTAATATATGCACAAAAAGCTTATTTCTCTAGAATATTGTGCACAAATTTCTTTACATCCCTGTTATTGAGCATTTCTCCTTTGCCAAGATAATCCAACATCCAACTGGCAGGTGTGGCATATCAAGAAGCTGATTAAACAACAATCATTCCACAGGTGCACCTTGTGCTTGGGGACAAAAGGCCACTAAAATGTGTGATTTTGTCACACAACACAATGCCACAGATGTCTCAAGTTGAGGGAGCGTGCAATTGGCATGCTGACTGCAGGAATGTCCCCGAGCGCTGTTGCCAGTGAATTGAATGTTAATTTCTCTACCATAAGCCGTCTCCAAAGTCGTTTTTAGAGAATTTGGCAGTTCGTCCAAACGGTTCACAACCACAGACCACGTGTATGGCGTCATGTTGGCGAACGGTTTGCTGATGTCAACGTTGTGAATAAAGTGCACCATGGTGGCGGTGGGTTTGTGGTATTTCCAGTCATAAGTTAGGAACACAATTGCATTTTATCGATGGCAATTTGAATGCACAGAGATACTTTGACAAGCTCCATTGTCATGTCATTCGTCAGCCACCATCATCTCATGTTTCAGCATGATAATGCACTGCCCCATGTCGCAAGGATCTGTACACAATTCCTGGAAGCTGAAAATGTCCCAGTTCTTCCATGGCCTGCATACGCACCAGACACGTCACCTATTGAGCATGTTTGGGATGCTCTGTATTGATGTGTATGATAGCGTGTTCCAGTTCCCGCCAATATCCAGCAACTTTGGACAGTATTTGAAGAGGAGTGGAACAACCTTCCACAGGCCACAATAAACAGTCTGATCAACTCTATGCGAAGGAGATGTATAAACTGCATGAGGCAAATGGTGGTCACACCAGATACGGACTGGTTTTCTGATCCATGCCCTTACCTTTTTTTTCATTGCCCAATGAGAAGATGCTCCATAGCAGGGTGCTCATATCAGATTTCTTGATCCAACATCCTCTCACTCTGTACCTCTTACAGTCAGTAGACTTGGAGGATGGGAAGCCTGATCTGCTGCTAGTCGAAGAGGATACAATGGACAACAGACCAGAGAGCATTGATCTGCTGAGTGGACTAAAGATGGAGGAGCTAGGTAAGAGAGACATACATATACAGAACATAATAGATATACTTCAATGGGAATAGTGATGCACCTGGCTATTTTTTTCCATAAAACTCCATATGTAGACTTTTCACTGCCATGCTTATAAAGTCTATTTTGGAATCTCTTCCTGCAGGTGGTTGGCTGTAGGCTCACAGAGGACACTGGGTGGCCATCTTGGATTCCTAGACAGGTTTAGCCAAGATCCAAGGGAGACAACATTACTGAGCAGGCCAGGATCAGAGGCTAAATAGTAGAGGTCAGTGGATGGGAAATGGTTCCAATCATTTTTCCACCATTCATTTTTGATTTTAGAAACACTTAAAATAAGGACAGTGTCGTGTAGGCTTACCGTGAGGTGACATTTTGATAACCATGTAAATCTCTCTCGGACAAGGTGAATTTTATCAATATATTCAGCCCTATTTACTCTCAGATTCTAAAATGCTAATTAGCATCAAAGTAGACATCATGCAAGACTACAAATCTCTGCAAAGCCTTCTCGAGCTGACACCTTTGCTAACTGGTTTGTGTCCATTTAAAACTTGCAGAAGACAGTGCACAGAATTGTAAATTTAAAGAAATGTAGTCAATTTATTCATGACTAAATTTAGCTAACATTAGATAGTTAATCCATAGATTCTTACCTTTGCCTCAATTCGGCAGTCTCGTCCAGATCATCATGGCATTTGTAGTTCTTTATGATAGCCACATTAGCAATTTATTTTGGAGGGTTAAATACTGGCAAAAATATTAAGTCACCTTGTCCTAGAGAGATTTAGTTATCAAAACGTCACGTCAGGGTAAGTCTACACGAAACACAGCCCTTATTTGTAGTGTTTCTTATATCCCCTATGGGGAAAATGAATGGTGGAAAAACAACTGAAAAAATGTACTTGTTTGACCGCTAGGTTATATGGGTATTATGACTCACACTGTGGTACTCTATATGGAACTGGATGAGGTGAACTGAAGAAAGAATGAGTATGATGAGGCAGAGTAGATGATATGGTGATGGATGGTGTCTGTAAAAATGCTTCACTGATGAAAAGTGACAACCTTGTCCTGTTGTTTGATGCTGGTGTTTTACACTGAGGAAATTGTAGTGCCTTAATTCATGTTTAATTGATATGAAGTACTGAAGATGTATGTAATGTTAAACCTTCTCCAAAGTATTCAAAAATTATTTTTATCAAAGGGAGGGTACCAGATTTACAGAAAATGTCAAGTGTTACCATAGTGAGAAAAGTTATTGATGAAGAATTGAAAAATGGTATGGCTGAGAGGGATGAGGCAAAAGGAATGGCAAATAAGTCTGGCTCCACAACCAATTTGCAAACTTATTGCAAATTGACAAATCATGTGACTAAACTGAATAAAAAGAAGTAACTACACTATGAAGCAAAGATAAATTAAATAAAGAATGATAGTAAAAACCTTTGGAGCACCTTAAATTACATTTTTGGGAAAAAAAGCAAAGTCAGCTCCATCATTCACTGAATCATTCATCACAAAACCAACTGATATTGCCAACTATTTTAATGATTTTTTCCATTGGCAAGATTAGCAAACTTAGGCATGACATGCCAGCAACAAATGCTGGCACTACACATCCAAGTATATCTTACCAAATTATGAAAGATAGGCACCGTAATTAAAAATTCTGTAAAGTTGTGTGGAAGAGGTAAAAAAAATGTATTGTTGTCTATCAACAATGACAAGCCACCGGGTCTGACAACTTGGATGGAAAATTACTGAGCATAATAGCGGACGATATTGCCACTCCTATTTGCCATAGTTTAAATTTAAGCCTACTAGAATGTGTGTGTCCCCAGGCTTGGAGGGAAGCTAAAGTCATTCCCTCATTCTAAGAATAGTAAAGCCCCCTTTACTGGCTCAAATAGCCAACCAATCAGCCTGTTGCCAACCCTTGGTAAACTTTAGGAAAAAATGGTGTTTGACCAGATACAATGCTATTTTATAGTAAACAAATTTACAACAGACTTTCAGCACACATATAGGGGAGGACACTCAACAAGCACGGCACTTACACAAATGACCGATGATTGGCTGAGAGAAATTGATGATAAAAATATTGTTGGGGCGGTTTTGTTAGACTTCACTTCGGTTTTTGACAGTATCGATCAGTCTGCTGCTGGAAAAACTTGTGTTATGGTTTTACACCCCCTGCTATATTGTGGATAAAGAGTTACTTGTCTAACAGAATACATAGGGTGCTCTTAAATGGAAGCCTCTTCAACATATTTCAGGTAGAATCAGGAATTCCCCAAGGCAGCTGTCTAGGCCCATTACCTTTTCCAATCTTAACACTTAATAAAGAGTTGCAGTTAGTTTCAGAGTGGGTGGCAAGGAATAAGTTAGTCCTAAATATTTATAAATCTAAAAGCATTGTATTTGGGACAAATCACTCACTAAACCCTAATCCTCAACAAAATCATGTGGAAATTGAGCAAGTTGAGGTGACTAAACTGCTTTGAGTTACCCTGGATTGTAAACTGTCATGGTCAAAACATATTGATACAACATTAGCTAAGATGGGGAGAAGTATGTCCATAATAAAGCGCTGCTCTACCTTCTTAACAGCACTATCAACAAGGAAGATCCTAGGCCATAGTTGTAGCACCTGGACTGCTGTTCAGTCGTGCCACAAAAAAGGACTTAGGAAAATTGCAATTGGTTCAGAACAGGGCAGCACGGCTGGCTCTTGGATGTACACAGAGAGCTAATATTAGTAATATGCATGTCAATCTCTCCTGGCTCACTACTTGTATTTATGAGAGGTATTGACATGTTGAATGCACTGCGCTGTCCGTTTGAACTACTGGCGCACAGCTCGGACATCCATGCATATGCCACAAAAGGTCTCTTCACAATCCCCCATGTCCAGAACAGACTATGGAAGGAGCACAGTACTACATAGAGCCATGACTACATGGAACTCTATTCCACATCAAGTAAATGATGCAAGCAGTAAAATTAGAGTTAAAAAACTGATTTAAAAAAAATCACCTCATGGAACAGCGGGGACTGTGAAGCAACAAACATAGGCACAGACATATGCATACACACACACGATAACGTACGCTGTCGTGGAAATTTCCTCCGTTTACCAAATCATGAGCGCAAACCACACACACAAGTCAGAGTTAGTTATCAAAGTCCATCTTTAATTATATAAGCTCTATAGCATTTTCTGTGACTCTCAACAGTTCAGTATCTCTACTCAAAAGTTGAGAGCCCCCACACAATGGCAAATGGGATCCTTTATAGCGAAGATCCACCCCCTCCTAGACGACATGACAAAACACAGGTCCCAGGAACTTACACAAAGAAAGACTTTAATTCAGAGAGGAGTATCCCCAAAGAAGACAGAGTTGGCTATAAATTATTGTTCAGTTTGGTCTCCTAAACAAAGCTCTTATCTCGTCCTTGGTACAAAATGGTACCAAGACATTACCCCCACCCTCTGATATATATAAAATTGTCATTTAGATAGAACCAATTCTAAATACAACCAATCCTGGACAAACTCACAGAGACACACTGACTGGCACACAGACATTGTGGAGCAAAAGATATGTTTACACATGATGATACTTTGACCTCTCCCCCCTCTGCGGCCCATGCAACTTAGTCTTGACATAGAACAGATAACTGCAACCTCGCCACAGTATTATACAAAAATACTATTCTTGATGAGAAGTAACTTACAAACATATGATGAATATAAAACATCTTACATATGTTAAAAACAAATTCTGATTATTCCACAACAACGCACACATGGATTTTGTACTGTAGATATGTGGTAGTTGTGGAGTAGGGGCCTGAGGGCAAAAAGTGTGTTGTGAAATCTGTAAATATATTGTAATGTTTTTTAAATTGTATGAACTGCCTTAATTTCGCTGGACTCCAGCTAATGGGGATCCATAATAAATAAAAATACAAACCACGGGGGATAAAAACTCCATCCCCACCACACAAAACAATGGACAGGTGGACTGAACAACCTCAGTCCTGGTGGTCATCAGATAGACAGAGGCTCCAGTCAGGGATCCAGTCTGCAGCCCAGACCCTTCTCTTCACAGTCTCAGTGCACGGATGAAGCAGGGCCTGGGGCTGATAGAGATAGACCCTCCTGTTCCTATGATGCAAACACCACAGTATCCATGATGAACAGAGCAGGTCACCCTGGGCTTCAGCCTTCACAGAGAGTGGTAGGAGACCCCCTGGTGGTTGGCTTTCAGGAGGTGCCTAGTGTCTCAGTTCATAGAAAGCCTGGGCTTGGACCTGGGTCTAGCTTTCCTCAGCTACCTCATGGTTACGGCACCGATACAGACCAGGTCAGGATGGGCATTCACCAGGAGAGGTACCTAGCCTAGAACACAACACACAATCCCAACAACATCCAAACAATGGCAAGAGGTCAAGGAGGGAGCTGAAAGACTAACCACCTGAGGGTGGTGACTCCTGCTTCTACCTCTGGTGTAATTGGGTCTCAACGTTGGAGTCGAGCATTAGGACGGACACAGACAAGCCGTACAGCTGCCCCACGTGTGGGAAGAGCTTTACTTAGGCGACCTATGTGAAGAAGCAACAGACCGTTCACACCAAGGACAGCCCCTTCAAGTGCAAACTATGTTACAAGAGCTTCTCCTACCTGACTAAGCTTACCAGACATAAGTGTCCACAATAGGGAGAAATCGTAGCATTGTGGCTTTAGCTGACATATTATAGTCATCATGTGAAGTGTCTTGGAGTAAGAGTTTTTTGGATTACTAAATCCCTCAGTTGAGCATCTGGGCATGACGTCTTTCTCACATTATATGTACTTGTTTGGTGTGCTGGCATAGCCAAAACCCTGTCATTGAAGTGGAACACTATATTTCCCCTCTAAATTTAGTTTTGCCTATGTTCTTTTTATAACAAATATAATGTCCCTCTTTTTAAAAGTATTTTAGGTAATTTATGGTAATCTTTCTAAACAAATTAAATTAGAGTTGTGCCTGTTGTCAGAGATAGAGGACTCATCATGGATATAATCCATTTTAGCATGGACATTGCCATTGAAGGCTTCCACCATTTTTAAAGTAGTCAACTGGGTAGGGATTCCTATGGGTGGGGATTCCTAGGAGTTAGGAGCAATCAGCCAATTAAGAAGAAAATGTACTACTTTAAAATGGCGCTGCCATAGACTAAAAACATGCCCATACTGTCACATACGCTATAATAGCACAGATACCAAGATGACGCCACGTTCAAAACAACTGGGAACTCTCAGACTTCACACTTCAGAGCGTTCAAGAAGACTGAGAACTCAGAATAAAATGAGCTCAGACTGGGAAAAATCGTTATGAGCGGTCATCCAACTTGGAATTCCAAGTCTGTGAACTCGGGCCTCTTCTAGTGCTCTGACTTTTCAACCTTTAGATCACTAACATCATGATTTGAGTTTTTTCCCCAGTTGTCTTGAAAGCACCACCAGTCCTCTATTTAGCTTTTTATTCTATTATTTGTGTACTTGTTTTAAATTTTACTGCATTGTTAGGAGCTAATAACATAAGCATTTCAATGCGCTTGCTATATCATTTGCTAAATTGTGTACACAAACCAATAAACTTTGATCTCCTGTTGTTCGCCCTTGCATCTGCCTTCACATTAGCTAGAATGTTCCCACCTGATCTCGCCTCCTCCAATCTATGAACAAGTCTTTCCATTTTTAGTAAGACTTGAATATCTTGTCAATATAATACACAATCGTTGAAGAGGTTGGATGTGTAATGTAATAAACAGTACCCCTTTTCCAGTGCTGTAAAGTAAGTAAACAAGATTTAAAAAATACTATAAAGTACTACTTGAGTCGTTCTTCTCTGTACTTTACAATTTATATTTGACAACTTCTACTCCACTACTTTACTAAAGAAAATATGTACTGTTTTACTCCCATACATATTTCATGACGTCAAAAAGTTATCCTTAAATTTAGAATGCTCAGACAGGACAGCAATATCGTCCAATTCATGCACATATCAATACAAGGGGTTGACATCCCTACTGCCTCTGACCTGACGGAATCACTAAACACAAATACTGCATTTGTAGATTATGTCTGAGTGTGGGAGTACTGTCTGGTTTGCTTAATAAGGAATTTGATATATAGCATTTACTTTTACTAAAGTATGGAAATTGAGTGCTTTTTCCATCACTGTATATTTTAAAGAACAGCGCAAATACCGTTTTTATTTAGCCACACCCTTTGACCTATGACGCCAACCAATAACAATTTATATTCCGTGTAAACAATGACCAAGAACTATTTCCACGTTAGCGTTTTTCTTTAGACGTTTATGAACACAATGGAAGTCAAAATATGACTAATTTAACTGCACAGCATTGCATATTTACCCCAAGTAGTGTTTAATTCGCGCTGGAGACTGGACTTAGTTGATAGATGTTATCTAGGTAGGGCAGGCTGCTATGGTTTTTCACACTCAAATAGCCTCCATCATGGAGGTGCTAGCGAATGCAGCCGTGGCAGAGGTCTGTAAACTCGTCGACGACGACTATGCAGTGTTTCGTTTGGAAATAACTAAAAGCCAGAAAGAAAACAGGGCATTGCGGAGGAAACTACAGCTACTGGAACTGAAGGTGGTCCGGGAGCGCGTACTCGTCAGCCGTCCGAGTAGTGTTAAGATCCTCGACCGATACAGAGGAATGGCAAGAGGTACATTTTGTAGAAGGTCGAGGCTGCGGGGCCTGTCGCCCCATTCCCCTCTGCGCATGTGTGACTTTAGATGCATTAACCGAGAGAGGAAGAGGCGAAGCGAGAATTTTTCTCAACCCCAAATCTGTCCACGAAAATAAGCCCAGAAAGGCTTATTTTTGTATGGAGGTAAATGAGTGTCGAATTTGGTCAACAACATTTTTTTATGGCTAATTTGCTACTTGAGGCATATTTGATCAATATAAGTTTCATAATGGTTAGGTTGTTACCAAAGCACTGATAGTGGCATTTCTGCAAATTTGGGAAAAAACGCCTTTATGTCATAGTTTTGCCTGTTGTCATTGAGATAGAGGACTCCTCATGGATATAACCTGTTTTTATCATGGACGTTGCCATTAAGAGTTTCCACCATTTTAAAGTAGTCAACGGGGTGGCGATTCCTATGAGTTGGGAGCAATCAGCCAAAGAGGAAGAAAATAAATTGACTGCTTTCAAATGAAAGGAAAGGGGGATACCTAGTAGATGTCGACCGATTATGATTTTTTAACGCCGATACCAATACCGATTTATTGGTGGACCAAAAAAGCCGATACCAATTAATCTGACAATTTTTAAAAAAATTTGTATTTATTTGTAATATTGACAATTACAACAATACTGAATGAACACTTATTTTAACTTAATATAATACATCAATAAAAATCCATTTAGCCTCATAAATAATGAAACATGTTAAATTTGGTTTAAATAATGCAAAAACAAAGTGTTGGAGAAGTAAAAGTGCAATATGTGCCATGTAAAAAAGCTAACGTTTGAGTTCCTTGCTCAGAACATGAGAACATATGAAAATTGGTGGTTCCCTTTAACATGAGACTTCAATATTCCAAGGTAAGAGGTTTTAGGTTGTAGTTAGTATAGTATTTATAGGATTATTTCTCTCTATACCATTTGTATTTCATATACCTTTGACTATTGGATGTTCTTATAGGCACTATAGTATTGCCAGTGTAACAGTATAGCTTCCGCCCCTCTCCTCGCTCTTAACTGGGCTCGAACCAGGAACACATCGACAACAGCCACACTCGAAGCAGCATTACCCATCGCTTCACAAAAGCCACGGCCCTTGCAGAGCAAGGGGAATAACTACTCCAAGTCTCAGAACGAGTGACGTTTGAAACGCTATTAGCGCACACCCAGCTAACTAGCTAGCCATTTCACATCGGTTACACCAGCCATTAGGCTGATAGGCTTGAAGTCATAAACAGCGCTGTGCTTGCAAAGAGCTGCTGGCAAAATGCACGAAAGTGCTGTTTGAATGAATGCTTACGAGCATGCTGCTGCCTACCGTCGCTCAGTCAGACTGCTCTATCAAATCATAGACTTAATTATAACATAATAAAACACAGAAATACGAGCCTTTGGTCATTTAATATGGTCAAATCCGGAAACTATCATTTCGAAAACAAAATGTTTATTATTTCAGTGAAATACAGAACTGTTCGGTATTTTATCTAACGGGTGGCATCCCTAAGTCTAAATATTCTTGTTACATTGCACAACCTTCAATGATATGTCATAATTACTTAAAATTATGGCAAATTAGTTCGCAATGAGCCAGGCTGCCCAAACTGTTGCATATACCCTGACTCTGCGTGCAATGAATGCAGAAATTACAGGGTCCATCTCAAATTACACAATTTCACCTGGTTAATATTGCCTGCTAACCTGGATTTCATTTTGCTAAATATGCAGTTTTAAAAATATATACTTCTGTGTATTCATTTTAAGAAAGGCATTGATGTTTATGGTTAGGTACAGTCGTCCAACGATTGTGCTTTTTTCGCAAATGCGCTTTTGTTAAATCATGCCCCAGTGTTGCATCGACTGTATGCAATGCAGGACACGCTAGATAAACGAGTAATATCATCAACCATGTGTAGTTGTAACTAGTGATTATGATTGATTGTTTTTTATAAGATAAGCTTAATGCTAGCTAGCAACTTACCTTGGCTTCTACTGAATTTGCGTAACAGGCAGGCTCCTCGTGGAGTACAATGAGGCAGGTGGTTAGAGCGTTGGACTAGTTAACTGTAAGGTGTCAAGATAGGATTCCCCCGAGCTGACAAGGTGAAAATCTGTCGTTCTGCCCCTGAACAAGGCAGTTAACCCACCGTTCCTAGGCCGTCATTGAAATTAAGAATGTGTTCTTAACTGACTTGCCTAGTTAAAGAAAGGCGTTAATTAATAGAAAAAATTAATCTGCAAAATCGCCGCCCAAAAAAAAACAGATTTCCGATTGTTATGAAAACTTGAAATCTGCCATTCCAATTAATTGGTCAACCTCTAATACCAAGTCAGTAGTACAACTGAATGCCTTCAACTGAAATGTGTCTCCGCATATAACCCAACCCCTCTGAATCAGAGATAGCCTCAATTGCCCTGCCCATGCTGTCACAGACTCTATAATGGCACAGATACAAAGATGAGTAGTCTATACAGTGGGGAGAACAAGTATTTGATACACTGCCGATTTTGCAGGTTTTCTTACTTACAAAGCATGTAGAGGTCTGTAATTGTTATCATAGGTACACTTCAACTGTGAGAGGCAGAATCTAAAACAAAAATCCAGAAAATCACATTGTATGATTAAGTAATTCATTTGCATTTTATTGCATGACATAAGTATTTGATCACTTTCCAACCAGTAAGAATTCCAGCTCTCACAGACCTGTTAGTTGTTCTTTAAGAAGCCCTCTTGTTCTTCATTATACCTGTATTAACTATACCTGTTTGAACTCGTTACCTGTATAAAAGACATCTGTCCACACACTCAATCAAACATACTCCAACCTTCCACAATGGCCAAGACCAGAGAGCTGTGTCAGGACATCTGGATTCAATTGTAGACCTGCACAAGGCTGGGATGGGCTACAGGAGAATAGGCAAGCAGCTTGGTTTGAAGGCAACAACTGTTGGCTCAATTATTAGAAAATGGAAGAAGTTCAAGATGACGGTCAATCACCCTCTGTCTGGGGCTCCATGCAAGATCTCACCTCGTGGGGAATCAATGATCATGAGGAAGGTGAGGGATCAGACCAGAACTACACGGCAGGACCTGGTCAATGACCTGAAGAGAGCTGGGACCACAGTCTCAAAGAAAACCATTAGTAACACACTACGCCGTCATGTATTAAAATCCTGCAGCGCATGCAAGGGCCCCCTGCTCAAGCCAGCGCATGTCCAGGCCAGTCTGAAGTTTGCCAATGACCATCTGGATGATCCAGAGGAGGAAAGGAGAAGGTCATGTGGTCCGATGAGACAAAAATAGAGCTTTTTGGTCTAAACTCCACTCGCCGTGTTTGGAGGAAGAAGAAGGATGAGTACAACCCCAAGAACACCAACTCAACAGTGAAGCATGGAGGTGGAAACATCATTCTTTGGGGATGCTTTTCTGCAAAGGGGACAGGACTACTGCACCGTATTGAGTGGAGGATGGATGGGGCTATGTATCGCGAGATCTTGGCCAATAGCCTCCTTCCCTCAGTAAGAGCATTGAAGATGGGTCGTGGCTCGGTCTTCCAGCATGACAACGACCCGAAACACACAGCCAGGGCAACTAAGGAGTGGCTCTGTAAGAAGCATCTCAAGGTCCTGGAGTGGCCTAGCCAGTCTCCAGACCTGAACCCAATAGAAAATCTTTGGAGGGAGCTGAAAGTCTGTATTGCCCAGCGACAGCCCTGAAACCTGAAGGATCTGGAGAAGGTCTGTATGGAGGAGTGGGTCAAAATCCCTGCTGCAGTGTGTGCAAACCTGGTCAAAAACTACAGGAAATGTATGATCTCTGTAATTGCAAACAAAGGTTTCTGTACCAAATATTACGTTCTGCTTTTCTGATGTATCAAAAACTTATGTCATCCAATAAAATGCAAATTAATTACTTAAAAATCATACAATGTGATTTTCTGGATTTTTGTTTTAGATTCCGTCCCTCGCAGTTGAAGTGTACCTATGATAAAAATTAGAGACCTCTACATGCTTTGTAAGTCGGAAACACTGCCGATTTTGCAGGTTATCAAATACTTGTTCTCCCCACTGTATATCTCTATTGACTAGAATGGTCCCACCTGATCTTGCCTCCTCCCGTATATCTTCAAGGACATGTATTTATATTAACAAAGCTGTCACTCTAATATTTTGTCAATATAATAGACAATCTTTGGTTAACCAGAATTGGATCTTGGTCAGTTTTTGGATTGTATGCAATAATTCCCCTGTTTACTTAGCTATCTTGCACAATGACACAATATCATATTCTAACCAGATTCTTGATTTACTGCATTTCCTAGTATTTAATCATTGAAAACAATAAGATGCATGGAGCATAATCAATCTATGAATAGTATATCAATCAGTTATGCGAAGTGTTACCTTATCTAGAATTCTCAAACTGTCAACAGGGTGTAGCGTTGAGCATTGACAGTAGCTAAACTAACCACCTCTTTTCCCCCAATCACTCTCTCAGGTGAAGGACATCTCACTGGAGGCCACAGGAGCTTTGTGAAGCCAGCGGGACACAATACATGGAGAGATGACCAACCAATCAGTTTTGATGAGGGGAGTGGAACCTCAACTCAGCACATTATCGTGATAGAGGTTAGTGTAATAGTATTACATCAAATGTACAGTACATCAAATGTGGCCAGTTTATTTCAGAAAGGCTCTGCCATTGGGGAGCTTGCAAGACTTCCCTATGACATTGTTATCCAATTCAACGCATGACCAGTAATAACCTCTTCCCTTCTTGTGTCAGTCTGCAGATACAGAGGCTGCAGGTCCTGGTGTCAAGCAGGAGAAGTCTGAAGGAGAGGAGGACCCGCGGCACAGCAGAAACATCCAGACTGAAGTGGCTGGAGTGCCCCCTGTAGCCACGGAGGTCTCCACCTCCGTCCAAGTGCTGCCCAGGACCCGAGGTAACATCACGGAGGTCAGTGGAACGCCGAACGCCATCCTCAAGCCAGAGACAGACACCGAGACGTTAACTGTAACACACAGGCTCTTACACACAGGATCTGACCACAGATCAGACCCAGAGAGACTGGGGCTGGGGAGACTTAGCCGTCTTCCTGCTCCTGGCTCAGAGTATTTAGCAGTATTTCACCAGAGCCAGAGGATGGTTCATTCCCATGGAGAAAGTGATGGTGACGCGTTAAACACTGGCGGTGAGGATCCGTCTTGTTCTTACGCTACAGAGATGGACCCTGGCAACATATCCTTGGGATTAGAGACACAGACTGATCTGTCTAGAGGGGACTGGAGCCGGTACAGTAGTAGGGTACCTGAAGGGTGCCTAGATAAGAAAGGGGAGGTTATAGTCGTAGATGAGGTGACTGTGAAAGTGGAGGGCAACGCTCCTCCCACATGGAATGCAGATAGCCACCTAGGAGACGGACACTCACAGGGCAGAGATTTCTTAGATAACAGGGAAAGCTTAGACACAAATCTAAATGTCACAACCCAGTCCCCTTTACACGCGTATAGGGAAAGCGACTTAGAAGGCCCCACCGATGTTGACACTAATTCACACGGCCGCATCCTTTTCGATCAGGTATTGAACTCAAACGACAGGGCTAGAGCCCAGGCTCGGGGAGGAGGAGCCACATCAAGCAATAGTAAAGAGAAGCGGTTCCTCTGCATGTTCTGTAATAAAAGTTTCAGCTGCTCCCAGAATGTGGAGATACACAAGAGGGTCCACACAGGGGAGAAACCCTTCAGCTGTACCCAGTGTCATATGCGCTTTGCCCAGGCTGGCCACCTGAAGAGGCACCAAATGGTCCATACAGGGGAGAAACCCTACAGCTGTCCCCAGTGTGAGAAGAGGTTCTCCCGGCAGGACCAGCTGAAGAGCCACCTGAATGTCCACACAGGAGAAAGGCTGTTTGCATACAAACGCATTGCGGGAAGAGGTTCTCAGAGAGGCTCTACCTCAGGATACACCAGCAGAAAAAACAATCCACTCTAGAACATAGAAAATAACCATTCCACTCAATAGCTTCTGACCTTTAGATCAAACCTTGCATTAACAACATAGGAATTTACAGTAGAAAAAAAATCCACAGATGTATTTGGAATAACAAGAGTAACAGATTTCAGTGTTGGATATTCCTGGGTAGAATATTGTGTGATATACAGTGGGGTCAGAAATGATTGACACACTTGATAAAGATGAGCAATAGTGACTTTGTAAAATAAAACATTCATACTGAGCTATATTGTATGCAATTCTTTAAAAAATCAAAATATAATTTATATACTATATTATACTAATAAAATTGCTCAGTGAAAAATATTTTGTTTAACAAGTAATACTTTTTTTCAAAAGGTAGGGTTCAAAAGGATTATCATAGCTAAAGATTCTTATAGATAAAGTAGTCAAAAGTTTGATATTTGGTCCCCTATACCTAGCACTCAATGTCTAAATCAAACTTGTTGGATGCATTTGCAGTTTTGGTTGTGTTTCAGATTGTGTGCCCACTAGAAATGAAAGGTAAATAACCTTTTACTGCAGTGGGCTAAATCAGGGTCACACAGTGTTTGTAGGTAATCTTAGACAAATCTACTTTGAAACAAAAGTATTCTCCTCACTCACATGGTTATGGGCTTTAAAAAAAGAAGACACTTGTACCATGTCTGATATAGAGTTGAAATGTATAAATGTTTGCCTTTGCATCACAATATTATACTTTATATACATCAAAGAGGACTGAAATATAACAAAACCGTTTGAAATAGAAACAACGGATTTGACTTTATTTTTTATTTTTAAGAATGTCAATTAATATTCCACCCAAGAGGTCACTAGAGGGCGATTTGGTCAGTTGACTGCAGAAATGAAGCATTGTGTCCCATATTCATAGCATGCCATGACTACATCAAGCTTGTGACTCTACACATTTTTTGGATGCATTCGCTGTTTGTTTTGGTTGTGTTTCAGATTTTGTGCCGACGATAAATGAATAGTAAATAATGTGTTGTCATTTTGGAGTCACTTTTATTGTAAATCACAATAGAATATGTTTCTAAACACTTATACATTCATCTGGATGCTACCACGATTACGGATAATCCAAAATTAATCGTGAATGATGATGAGTGAGAAAGATACAGAGGGTCAAAGACCCCCAAGACATGCTCACCTCCTCTATTATTGGTAATGGTAAGAGGTTAGCATGAATGGGGTTATGATCTTTGACCCTCTATCTTTCTCACTCATCATCATTCACGATTCATTTAGGATTATCCGTAATCGTGGTAGTATCCACATTAATGTTGAAGTGTTTAGAAACATATTCTATTGTTATTTATAATATAAGTGAATCCAAAATGACACAATACATTATTTACCATTTATTTCTATTGGGCACAAACAAAATATTTTCCCCAAGACACTTTTAATGAGAAAATAATGCAGTTTATCAAGTTCATGCAGATTTTTAGTTGAGACCTGTATGTGTGGTTTTCATATGGTGTGTTGAGATTTAAAAACATGTTTAATAAACACAAAATTGGATTTTTCATTCTGAGATTTTAATTGACACTCTTTAATATACATCACATCTGGACCCCTATCCACAAAGCATCTCAGAGTAGAAAATCGGTCATAAATGCTGAGAAGAGAGACATTTTACTCCTACTCTAATGGGTAAAAATAAAAGCTATGCATGAAGCACTTTAAGTTATTAGAGTCCCACCTTGTCGACCGATATTTAGAAAACCTAATTGTCCTAATCAGTTAACAGCAGGTGTCTTGATAATAGAAAAAGGTAAAGAATCTGTGGTTTCTTTGACGTGGTTCTTTGGCGTGGTTTCTTTGCATGTAATGGCTGTGCTCAATGCAATGGCACTTATAAATGTAGATCCTTTAAACAGGGAAATCGATCCCAATCAAAGGTGTTATTACCTGCTCCACTAAGGCAGTTATTTATCTTAACTTGTTCTTGTGGTAAACAATATGTGGGTAAAACAAAGCACGAATTGAAAGTACGTATCTCAGAGCATCGTAGTAGCATTATGTGTAAAAACTTTACTTACCCAGTTGCGGCCCACTTCTTGAAGGCAGGCCACTCGATTTCGTTTCTGCGTTATATTGGCATCGAACATGTCACCCTCCCTAGGAGAGGGGGTGACCTTGATAATTTATTGTTAATATGGGAGGCTGCCTGGATCTTTAACTTAAAGACCCTTGTTCCCTTCGGTCTCAACGTAGACTTTGATCTGAAGCCATTCTTGTGATTATTGTGACTTTGCCATTAATTGTTTGTAAGCTTGTGTAGTCTAAATGGAATTTATGATCATATGCTATCCATTTGTTGTTTGTATGCTGTTCTTTGTATGCCATTTTAATATTTGATAATTAACCAATGATATTAGGCCACTCTTGGCCATGATTACAGACACCTGTGTATTTTGACACTACATAAATGAGTCATCTCCCAGTGTTTGTGATTATACCCTGATGAAGACAGCTTGGCTGTCAACGTTGGTAAATACATTTTTGCATCTGAGCTCCTAGAGTGTGCGGCTCACTTTTATTTTCAAGTTTTCAACTCCGCTAGCCAGCACCTCGCCTAAATAGGTGTGCGTTTATTTTTCTTCTAGATTCTTTGGCATGGTTAAAATAATGTTTTTATATTTCTAAATGATCAATTCATAAATAATCTAGACCTACAGTACCATTCAAAAGTTTCGACACACCTACACATTCAAGGGTTTTTCTTTATTTGTACTATTTTCTACATTGTAGAATAATAGTGAAGACATCAAAACTGTGAAATACACATATGTAGTAACCAAAAAAGTGTTAAACAAAACAAAATATATTTTATTTGAGATTCTTCAAAGTGGCCACCCTTTGCCTTGACAGTTTTGCACACTCTTGGCATTCTCTCAACCAGCTTCATGAGGTATTCACCTGGAATGCTTGAAGGAGTTCCCACATATGCTGAGCACTTGTTGGCTGCTTTTCCTTCACTCTGTGGTCCAATTAATCCCAAACCATCTCAATTGGGTTGATGTCTGGTGATTGTGGAGGTCAGGTCATCTGATGCAGCACTTCATCACTCTCCTTCTTGGTCACACAGCTTGGAGGTGTGTTTTGGGTCATTGTCCTGTTGAAAAACAAATCATAGTCCCACATGCGCAAACCAGATGGGATAGAGTATCACTGCAGAATGTTTTGGTAGCCATGCTGGTTAAGTGTGCCTTGAATTCTAAATAAGTCACCATCACACCTCCTCCTCCATGCTTCATGGTGGGAACCACACATGTGCAGATCATCCGTTCACCTACTCTGCGTCTCACAAAGACACAGCGGTTGGAACCAAAAATCTCAAATTTGGACTTCAGACCAAAGGACAGATTTCCACTGGTCTAATGTTCATTGCTCGTGTTTCTTGGCCCAAGCAAGTCTCTTCTTCTTATCGGTGTCCTTTAGTAGTGGTTTCTTTGCAGCAGTTAGACCATGAAGGCCTGATTCACGCAGTCTTCTCTGAACAGTTGATGTTGAGATGTGTCTGTTACTTGAACTCTGTGAATAATTTATTTGGACCGCAATCTGAGGTGCAGATAATTACTGATATCTGACTCTAATGAACTTATCTTCTGCAGCAGAGGTAACTCTGGGTCTTCCTTTCCTGTGGCGGTCCTCATGAGAGCCAGTTTCATCATAGCACTTGATGGTTTTTGCGACTGCACTTGAAGAAACTTTCAAAGTTCCCGAAATGATCCATATGGACTGACCTTCATGTCTTAAAGCAATGATGGACTGTTGTTTCTCTTTGCTTATTTGAGCTGTTCTTGCCATAATATGGACTTAGCCCTATTTGGTAAAATACCATCTTCTGTATACCACCTCTACCTTGTCACTACACAACTGATTGTCTCAAATGCATTAAGAAGGAAAGAAATTCCACATATGAACTTTAAACAAGGCAACCTCTTAATTAAAATGCATTTCAGGTGACTACCTCATGAAGCTGGTTGAGAGAATGCCAAGAGTGTGCAAAGCTGTCATCAAGGCAAAGGGTGGCTACTTTGAAGAATCTCAATTATAAAATCTATTTGGATTTGTTACACTTTTTTGGTTACTACATGAGTCCATATGTGTTATTTCATAGTTTTGATGTCTTCACTATTATTCTACAATGTAGAAAATAGTACAAATAAAGAAAAACCCTTGACTGAGTAGGTGTGTCCAAACTTTTGACTGGTACTGTACATGCAAAACAGTATCTCTTACGCTTTTGACAATGATTTCACGAGGCCTTTTTTCACAATATATACATTCTTATAACCGCTAGGCTAATAAATAAACTTGTTTTTCTTTCAATTATTTAATTACCTACAGTACAGTCATGTTATATCTTTGGCGCGCAATATCACGTTCTTAAAAATGATGCCTAAATTGGGCATTTCTATATGGGCAATTGAAGGCATCTCGGGCTTATGTTAACTTTGATTGTGTTCAATAAAAATGATAGACCTTCTAAAAGTTGTATGCAACATTATCGGCAAGTGCCTTGATGACTACTGTGCCAAAGCGATTTAGAGTTGTTAAACGGGAGTGGCGAGGATGTTGGTATAAAGGTTATATTACCCAAAACTGTGCTTTTAACAACCAGCAGAATTGATTAAAAATGTTATGCATGCTAACATATTAGGCAAGCATACAAATAAGAAAAGTTATCGTGTTAAGCGAAAATATTCAAACATTTTATCATTGCAACATTTGAACGCCCACAGAAGTAGAACTCCACTTTTTAGAGGTGAAAAAACGACGACCAGATCTTACCCTTGATGTTGCACAACGATTTAAGTCAATAAGTCATTGTTTTATTCAAAGTATGATATTTTTGGGCTTGAAGTGACAAATCCGAACTGCCCATGTTGTGCAAATCAGTGTGAATGTGGTGCATTTTCCTATGATATGACATACAAATTATTTTCAACCTACATTTAATTTCAGGGCCAGGTTTTATTTAACGTCTCTTGGGTAGGGGGCAGTATTTTCGGATTTTTGGATGAATGAAGTGCCCAATGTAAACTGCCTGTTACTCAGGCCCAGAAGCTAGGATATGCATGGTAGTATTGGATAGAAAACACTAAAGTTTCCAAAACTGTAAAAATAATGTCTGTGAGTATAACAGAACTGATATGACAGGCGAAAACCTGAGGAAGATCCATCCAGGAAGTGGGCTATTTTTGATGTGGGTACTTTTCTATTGAATGCCAATACAGTATCTGTTGGGTTTGGACCCATGTTGCAGTTCCTATGGCTTCCACTAGATGTCAACAGTCTTTAGACATTGTTTCAGGCTTGTATTCTGAAAAAAGAGGAAGAATGAGACCATTTTCTATGCAGAATGAACCACAGCTGTTTTGCTCGCCGTTCGTTGTTTTTCCTTTCTATTGAAGACGCTATTGTCCGATTGAAATATTATAGATTATTTAGACAATAGTCAACCTGAGGATTAATTATAACATTGTTTGACATGTTCCAACGAACTTTACCGGTACTATTTGGATGTATTCATCTGCACGTCGTAACCTCCTTTGAGCCAGTGGATTGCTGAACAAAACGTGCCAACAAAACAGAGATTTTGAGACATAATGAACATGTATTGTGTAACGTGGACTGTTGTGACTGCAAACAAATGAAGACAATCAAAGGTAAGTGATTAATTTTATCGCTATACAAATGTTTGTATGCTTTTGTAAGCGGGGCGCTGTTCTCAGATAATCTCATGGTATGTATCCGCTGTAAAGCCTTTTTGAAATCTGACACAGCAGCTCGATTATCAACCACATGGAAATCCCCACACCCAATTCGTGAATATGTATAAGTAGCCTTTATCATTCTTTGGAGGTGGAACCTAAACCTGCATTTCCTCTCTAGGACAGGAAATTATGTTGAAATAGTGGCGGCAACTTCCTCTGGAGGGGGGGTCCTTTGATGTACAGTCACATTCACCGTAACCTCTTCCCCAGGCTATTGCTCACAGCACATAAAAGGAAGTGTCTGGGGACGAGATTACATCACGGTAGTTGTCTGAGTCAGAGAGGAAGAGGTGACATGAGAGGATTTACTCCACCCAAAATCTGTACACGTTTGGGGTTTGAACTGGTTCAGGGAACAGAAACGAAAAACGGAAAATGACAACATTTTTTGAGGAACAGAATAAGCATACACCCGACAGTGCTTTATAACCAATATACACTTTCTTAATAAATATACCTACACACTAATAAACATCTACTGTACATGTCAAAATAGTTTAGTCAGGTTTGTCTGATGATGACTTTTGACTTATCATAGCTGACTTATTTGTACCCACAACAACATATTTATGCCCACCATGATGTGTTTAACAACAATGAAGTCATTCTGTAACTACAGTATAGGACTCAAACATAGTGGGGATGGGTCAACACTCCATGTTGAAAGTCTGTTTATTATCTGTGTGTACATACCTGAGGGACTGTATGTCTGTGTAATCTGTATCACCTGTTTCTTCTAGGAGGAGGAGGGTCCAGAGGTGCTGCTGGTGAAGGAGGAGGGGTGTGAGGAGGGTCTGGGGAACCCTGAGGGGACCATGGTCATGGAGGACAACCAGACTACTCCTACGCCTGGACCGACAGAGGATTCAGCTGAGCAGTACAGGACCACACACAATCTCACTGAGGTGAGCCCACTGTAAACTACTGTCTGTATCCACAAAGTGTCTTAGAGTAGGAGTACTGATCAACACTCCTTCTCTGAGACTCTTTGTGGATACGGGCCCAGGTCTTGATTAATTTTGTCTTAAGTGTGGGACCATGCCTTTGAATTATCAAACCGTTAAATGGGTAGTTGGGGATTTTGGCAATGAAGACTGGAACACTTCCATTCTTTGTGCTAAGCTAGTTAGCATTACTGGATGCAGATACATAATAATGGTATCCACGAGTTCATCGGACTCTGGGGAAGTATAAGAGTGTCTGCTAGATGACTAAAATGTAAATGTAGATAAAAGGCATTGCCAAAATCCTGAACTATCCCTTTAAAGAGTGTCATGTAATCAAATCAACTAACACTTTTGCGTAGTATGAAATCAACATGTTTGCATTGTACTCATAGTAATGCCTCATTGCCCAATTAGAATATGCTCCATAGCGGTTGCTGATATCAGATTTCTTGATCTCACTCTGCATCTCTCACAGTCAGTAGACATGGAGGATGGGAAGCCTGATCTGCTGCTGGTCAAACAAGAGACAATAGAAGACAGACTAGAGAGCATTGATCTGCTGAGTGGACAAATGATGGAAGAGCAAGGTAAGGGAGACATACATATACAGAACATAATATAGAGAGATATTCTAGAGAGATGGGCGCCTCGCTTCATGTTCTTAGGAAACTATGCAGTATTTAGTTTTTTTATGTATTATTTCTTACATTGTTACCCTAGGAAATCTTAAGTCTTATTACGTACAGCCGGGAAGAACTATTGGATATAAGAGCAACATCAACTTACCAACATTACGACCAGGAATACGACTTTCCCGAACCGGATCCTCTGTTTGGTTCACCACCCAGGACAATGGATTTAATCCCAGTAGCCGAACCAAAACAATGGCGCCGCAGATGGAGCGGCCTCCTGGTCAGGCTTCGTAGATGTGTACATCGCTCACCGCTCCCGAGTATACTACTCGCCAATGTCCAGTCTCTTGACAACAAGGTATACAAAATTCGAGCAAGGGTTGCCTTCCAGAGAGACATTAGAGATTGTAACATTCTCTGTTTCACGGAAACCTGGCTCACTCACGATATGTTATCAGAGTCGGTACAGCCATCCGATTTCTTCATGCATCGCACCGACAGAAACAAACATCTCTCTGGTAAGAAGAATAGGGGGGTGTATGCCTTATGATTAACGATTTGTGGTGTAATCATAACAACATACAGGTCCTCAAGTCCTTTTGTTCACCTGACCTAGAATTCCTTACAATCAAATGCTGACCGCATTATCTACCAAGAGAATTCTCTTCGACTATAATCACAGCCGTGTATATCCCCCCCAAGCAGACACCTCGGCGGCCCTGAAAGAACTTCATTGGATTCTATGTAAACTGGAAAACATATCATGAGGCTGCATTTATTGTAGCTGGGGATTTTAACAAAGCTAATCTGAAAACAAGGCTCCCTAAATTTTATCAGCCTATCGATTGTGCGACTCGAGCTGGCAACATACTGGATCATTGCTACTCTAACTTCCGCAACGCATACAAAGCCCTCCCCTGCCCTCCTTTCGGCAAATCTGACCACAACTCCATTTTGTTGCTCCCTGCCTATAGGCAGAAACTAAAACAGGAAACACCCGTGCTCAGATCTGTTCAATGCTGGTCTGACCTTCTGTCATCATGAAGTGCTTTGAGAGGCTAGTCAAGGATCATATCACCTCCACCCTACCTGATACACTAGACCCACTCCAATTTGCTTACCGCCCCAATAGGTCCACAGACGACGCAATTGCAATCACACTGCACACTGCCCTAACCCATCTGGACAAGAGGAATACCTATGTAAGAATGCTGTTCATCGACTACAGCTCAGCATTTAACACCATAGTACCGTCATTAAGCTCGACACCCTGGGTCTCAACCCCGCCCTGTGCAACTGGGTCCTGGACTTTCTGATAGGCTGCCTCCAGGTGGTGAGGGTGGAAACAACATCTCCACCCTGCTGATCCTCAACACTGCGGCACCACAAGGGTGCGTTCTCAGCCCTCTTCTGTACTCCCTGTTTACCCATGACTGCGTGGCCATGCACACCTCCAACTCTATCATCAAGTTTGCAGACGACACTACAGTGGTAGACTTAATTACCAACAACGACGAGACGGCCTACAGGGAGGAGGTCGGAGTGTGGTGTCAGGAAAATAACCTCACACTCAACATCAACAAAACAAAGGAGATGATCGTGGACTTCAGGAAACAGCAGAGGGAGCAACCCCCTATCCACATCGACGGGACAGTAGTGGAGAAGGTGGAAAGTTTTAAGTTCCTCTGCGTACACATCATGGACAAACTGAAATGGTCCACCCACACAGACAGCATCGTGAAGAAGGCGCAGCAGCACCTCTTCAACCTCAGGAGGCTGAAGAAATTTGGCTTGTCACCAACAACACTCACAAACTTTTACAGATGCACAATTGAGAGCATCCTGTCGGGCTGTATCACAGCCAGGTAAGGCACCCGCACCGCCCACAACCGTAAGGCTCTCCAGAGGGTAGTGAGGTCTGCTCAACGCATCACCGGGGCCAAACTACCTGCCCTCCAGGACACCTACATCACCCGATGTCACAGGAAAGCCAAAAAGATCATCAAGGACAACCACCACCCGAGCCACTGCTTGTTCACCCCGCTATCATCCAAAAGGCGAGGTCAGTACAGGTACATCAAAGCTGGGACCGATAGACTGAAGGCCATCAGACTGTTAAACAGCCATCACTAACATTGAGTGGCTACTGCCAACATACAGACTCAAATCTCTAGCCATTTTAATAACTAATAATTGGATGTAATAAATGTATCTGTAGTCACTTTAAACAATACCACTTTATATAATGTTTACATACCCTACATTACTCATCTCATACAGTGGGGAGAACAAGTATTTGATACACTGCTGATTTTGCAGGTTTTCCCTACTTACAAAGCATGTAGAGGTCTGTAATTTTTATCATAGGTACACTTCAACTGTGAGAGACAATCTAAAACAAGTGTTGGTAATCTCATGCCCCACTGGAGCCACTTCTTCTTGTTTTTAGCTGATATGAGTGAAACCCGGTGGGGTCGGCTGCTGGTCAAAACCAATCTGTTAAAATCAATAAATGACAAACTGGGTATACTTGAATTAGTCAGTAAGGATATTAAAGAGTTGAAGGCAAGCCTCGAGATGAGTGATGAAAAAGCTGCGACATTGGAGAAGGAAACAAACAAGCTAAAAGTGACAGTCAATAAGATTGAAACCGAAGTCAATTAACTTAAAAAGGAGAACACCGTTCTGAGAGAAGCCTTACTTGAATTACATGTCTTATTTATTTATTGTCCTATCATGGTGGAACGGTTTTAAAATAAATAATAAATAAATAATACATTTTATTTATTTATTGTCCTATCATGGTGGAACGGTTTTAAAATAAATAATAACTAAATAATACATTTAATTATTTATTGTCTTATCATGGGGAACTACATTTTTAAAATAAATTATATATCAAATGTATTTATTTATGATCCTATATTCATGGATATACCCTGGACACCCACCTGAATGACCCAGATAATAAGGAGAAGTCCCTAATTGCTTTATGGGCCTGCTGTAAGCGGTCTGTATGCAGCCAAAATGTGGTCTGAGACCTAGAGTATCACTGCCCCCTCAAGATTCTGAGCCTGCTTGGCAGGGTTGGTCCTGCAAAACCAAAGCCCCCTAAAGGGAGAGCATACTATACGAGGAAATTCTCAAAGCTGCTAATGAGAACCTTAATGACCTTGTACCTTGCCGGTGGGGATTCCGGTGGGGTGCCCCCACCCAGGCAGTGGCAGTGCTGGCAACACTAGCTGCAGTAATGGCAACACCCATGGGGAGTGGGTCATACTCGGACATTCAGAGGGGGGGTATATTATTGTGGCCCCGGTGGCACAAAATCAAAAGTCTGACTACATGGAGATGTTTGGGAATATGGTCAATACGGGGGACCGTGTTGTGGGTGTTTCAGGGAAAAGGTGTACATTTGACCTCAATCATCTAGAACGTGACAATAGTTAATAAACTCTCTCCATTTCTGCCCATTTTTTTTGCACAATCTTGCAGGCCTTCTCATACAGCTGCAACTGTATATGCATTCGTAAAACAAGACCTTTCTTGAGTTGGGCTCTGGGATGGTGCAACTGTTGAGAATGTGAGCCTATGGTTGTGTGGGGGGGAAAGTTTGAGTGTGTGAGTGTATGTGCATATCCCACAACTGTTGCGAATGAGAAAAAGATGTTAGGGACAATATAGGATGATTCACAATAATTGTTTGCTAATATAATAATTTCTTGTAATAATGTAATTTTGGGAATGACGAGACTGGTGAGAGGTAAAATTCTTTGCATTGGGATGACAGGCATTGGGATGACAACCCAATTCGGGATGAGGAGGGCAATAGCGGGTGGAATAGTGGGGACCAATTGGAGGTTTACTTAATAGCAATGCAAATATCATGGTACAGCTATATAGACACTCAATCATCATGTTACTTTTTAATTGTACGTTTACAAACATATATTTTGATAAATAGAATTGAAAGTTGTCTCATTATAGTAAGTGGTGAAATAAGTATAGCCAGTTACAATTGTAATGGCTTAGCAGATAATAAGAAAAGACGATCAGTATTTACCTGTCTAAAAGAGAAGGAATATAATATCTATTGTTTACAGGAAACTCATTCAACAATTTTAGATGACGTTTTGTGGAAAAGGGACTGGGGGGTGAGATATATTTCTCCCATGGGCAAAGAAATTCAAAAGGGGCGATGGTTTTAATTAACAGTAATTTTGATCCAAATGTGCAAATTGTCCAAACAGATCATCATGGTAGATGGATTATTTAAAATATGTTATTGGACAATAAACAGATATGGCTTATTAACCTATACGGTCCAAGTAATGATGATCCAAGCGTCTTTGAAAATATATATAAGAATTTATCAACTCTACGAGCAGCACTAGACTCTATTATTATGGTGGGAGATTTTAATACGGTCTTATTTCTCTATGGACCGGAAAGGATGTATGTGGGCCCTGTATTAAAGAACATACATGGTTAAAGAAAAGTGTGATAAATAAAAACATATACCAATTTTGTTTAAGGACCAAAAAACTGACAGCTGTGCCATATAAATTGTAAAATAGTAGGGAAGAGATTCGATGTACCCATTCCATGGCACATGGTTTATGAATTCATACGCAAAACAACGCCGGATTCAAAACTTCAATTTTTTCAATTTAAATTACAATACAAAATTCTTGCAACCAATAGAATGTTATATATATGGGAGATACAATCTTCCCAACTCTGCAGATTTTGCTGTGAGGAGGCAGAGTCATTTGATAATTTATTTTGGTATTGTCCATATGTAGCTCATTTTTGGTCACAGGTCCAGGAATGGCTGAAGAATTACAACATTTGCCTAGAACTAATGCTGCAGATAGCAATCCTGGGT
This sequence comes from Oncorhynchus masou masou, assembly GCF_036934945.1. NCBI lineage: Eukaryota > Metazoa > Chordata > Actinopteri > Salmoniformes > Salmonidae > Oncorhynchus > Oncorhynchus masou. Next base: position 10,038,619 of record NC_088231.1, on the reverse strand, counting down.
GATTTGAAAAGCCATAGTCAATCAATCAATAATATAATTATTTTAGCAAAAATATATATTTTTAATTTACAATCTGTAGAAGCTATGAGAATAGAAAGGTTCAGTACTTTTGTTAAGCATCACAGCACAGTTGAAAAATATATGGCAAATAGAAATGGATGATATTGAGAGATAGATGGGAGGGGTTGAATGAAGCTGAAGGGTGGGACTAATGACAAGATAACCAATGTAAAACATAGGGGTCTGTAAAATGTATATAGGTTCAGAAATTTTGTGAAATTGCAGTTACAAATAGAAATAAAACTGGAAATAGAGGAAGGACTAAAAACAAACAAAATATAACTATTGTAAAATAGATTGTGTCTGTAAAATGTGTATAAGATGTAGAAACTGAAGGTAGAAGCGTAAGTGTTTATTAGTTTACTCCAATTGGGGGAAGGGTGGTAGGGTTTGCGGGGAATAATAAAGGTATTTTCTTTCAAAAAAGTATGTATATCTATATAGGTATGTGTGTGTATGTATTTATATGTATGCATACGTGTATGTATATGGATATATATTTACCCCCAAAATATGGGGGAATAGAAATGATGCAGACAATTACATTGATGGAAGCAGCAATCTTTCCTCAACATTAAGCTGATCCACCCCTTAAAAAGTCGCTAGAGCGCGATGGGACAAGGGTGGCCAAACCCTCCCCTAACCCGGACAGCGCTGAGCCAATTGTGCGCTGCCTTGTGCGCCACCTACTGACCCGGGATTGAACCCGGGTCTGTAGTGATGCCTCAAGCACTGCGATGCAATGTCTTACACTGCTGCGCCACTAGGGAGGCCCCCGTTTTGCCCATTCTAACGTTCAACAGTAACTGAATGCATCTATGCCTGTTTGCCTGCTTTATATAGCAAGCCACGTCCATGTAAATCACTCTCTGTAGGAGCAAACCATTTTCGTGGGGGGGGGTGTACCTAATAAAAACACATTATAATGTATGACCTTAACCAGGTAATTGACAAAAAAAATGATAAGTAATAAAGTTCTCTCTGCCATGTTTGTAAAATCTATTTTGTAACCTCTTCCTGCAGGTGGTTGGCTGGAGGCTAACAGAGGAGACTGGGCGAACATCTTGCATGCCCAGACCCAGGTGAGTGCAGCCAAGGGCCCAGGGTACGACATCACCGAGCAGGCCAGGACCAGAGGCGACATAGTGAAGGTCAATGGATGGGACAGCGTCCTCAACTATGGGCTGGGGAACAACACTGTTAACCACAACCAGAAACAGAGAGTGGAACACAAAATAACATCCGAACTTAGTCTCCATAAAAGACTGGCTGAGACCAGGGCGAGACGTAGATTTGGTCTGCAGGGACAGGGCGGTGTCCATATGCAGCTGGAGAGAACAGACACATACTCGGCAAGCAATGCTCCCTCCTGCTCCTATAGTTGTGATTCAGAGAGACAGGTTGACCCCCTAACAGATTCTGCCTTTAGCCTGCCTTCTATGGGATCTATCAACTGGAACATGGATCCTGAGACAACACAGACACTACCTGGCCTTCATCCTCCTCACACTCTCCTAATGTTAAACCAGACCTCAGACAATGCCAGTGCATCAACCCTAAATGGCAACACAAGCCCATTGACAAATGGCAGTAGTAGTGACGCTATCAGCAGATCTGGTGGCAAAGAGAAGCGCTTCCCTTGTTCATTCTGTGGGAAAGTCTTCCGTTTGCCTAAACAGGTGGAGATCCACCAGAGGATGCACACCGGGGAAAAACCGTTTGGCTGCCACCTGTGCCGGGCCAAATTCTCCCACTCGTCCAGCCTGAAGAGGCACCAGAGGGTCCACACAGGGGTGAAACCCTTCAGCTGTACCCAGTGTCAGACGCACTTTGCTCAGGCTGGTCATCTAAAGAGGCACCAGAGGGTCCACACGGGAGAGAGGCCGTTCACCTGTACGCACTGCGGGAAGAGGTTCTCAGAGAAGAGCTACCTCAGGATACACCAGCAGAAAATGCACAGGGCCCATGTATAGAGTATTGTGACATGTAGTTAGTTTGTTTGTAGTTAATTCTGTTGGTTTTGGATGTAGTGGTGAACTGAGGAAAGAGTATGATTAAATAGATGATATGTTATGCCTGCTCCCGCTTCTCCTCTCTGGCGTTTGAGGGCAACAGGCTGCCCATCATTGCGTACACTTGTCACCATCATTACGCACACCAGCATTCGCTGGACTCACCTGGGCTCTGTTACCTTGTTGATTGCCCCTCCTATATCTGTCTGTTCCTCGGTTCGATCCCTATGTCAGCATTACTGTCCGTGTTTCATTAAATGTTCACTCCTTGTACTTGCTTCTCGTCTCCAGTGTCTGTCCTCACAGAATGCTGACACCCATATTTGAAACATCAAGGAGGTTTTTGTTTTACTGATAACATTGGGTATGGGTGATGCTGCTGTAGGAACCAGGGGTGCCTCAGCTGGCTCGTTGGGCTTCCACGCTTTAGCTGGCTCGAGAGGTTTCCTTGCCTCGGTTGGTTCGGCTGACGCCCATCCCACATCATGCCTCAGTCAGCTCGTTGGGCTCCCACGCCTCAGTCGGCTCATCAGGCTCACATCTCCCTTCATGCCTCAGCCGGCTCGTCGGGCTCCCACGCCTCAGTCGGCTCATCAGGCTCACATCCCCCTTCATGCCTCAGTCGGCTCATCAGGCTCACATCCCCCTTCATGCCTCAGCCGGCTCGTCGGGCTCCCTCGCCTCAGCAGGCTCGTCCGGCGCCCATTTCTCGGACGGCCCGTCAGGACTCATCTGGACTCCATTACTTTGTTGATTGCCCTTCCTAAATTTGTCTGTTCCTCTGTTAGATCCCTGTGTCAGCATAATTGTCGTTTTTGTTTTCCCCTGTCCAGACGCTGTCTGTATTCTGTTCCTGTCCGTGTTTCATTAAATGTTCACTCCTTGTACTTGCTTCTCATCTCCAGCGTTTGTCCTCACGTTATGGTGATGGTTGGTATCTGTAAAAATGCTTCACTGATGAAGAGTGATAACCTTTAGGTTGATACAGGTGTTTTATAGTGAGATACAGATGGTGCCTTAATTCATGTTTACTTGACATGAAGTGGTGAAGATGTGTGTAATGTAATGTTGAACCTTTTCCAAAGTATTTTTAAATACATTTTAATCAAAGCAAGGGTACAAGATTTACAGAAAATGTAAAGTGTTACCATAGTGAGAAAAGTTGTTATACATGTCACGTATCGTTTTGTGCAATAAAAGTACTGTACTTAAGTTATGAGTACATTACCATTTTGTTGAAATAAAATACAAAATTGACTCTGTGCTGACTGACCGGGTTATTTTTGTTTTTTAGAAGTTGTGTAGAGTATGCCCAGTATTACCATTACAAGGTTCCATCATACTTTTTTCAAGTCCTTTTTTATGAAAAAAAAGTGAATATATATAGCATTATTTAGGATAGAAGCTTATACTCAACAAAAAGAAGAAACCGTATTCTTAAGCCAAGATCAATTATATAAAGAATGATGGATAAAAACTGGAGTACTTTAATTAAATGAAATTATGGGCAGAAAGACAGAATCAGATGGTTTATTCATCACAAAACTATTTGAATGATTACTCCATTAGCAAAGTGGGCAAACCTAGGCAGGAAATGGCAACAACGAAAAGTGAGCCATCATATTCATACATAAAAAAATAAAAAATAATGAAAGAAGCTTTGTAAAGTTATTGTGGGAGAAATTGAAAAAATATTGTTACCAGGGCAGCGCAATGCCGTCGGGAGTATGCCAAATAAAAATGTTTTCACTTTTTCAAACAGCCCATTTAAATTTTGCAACGGGGCTATACATTTGGGTGATGTTTTTTTCTCGTCTGAGTAGCGTCGTTTCATTGCCCCAAATAAAATGAAACCATCACGTGTTCAGCGAAATTGCAACACAATGTCAAATCACATGAGCCCTTACTCTCTTGCGGGAATTCCACTAACAGTCCGTATGTAGTGTTGCCAATTTAGCGACTTCGTCGCTATATTTAGTGAGTATTCAGCCCCCTCAAGCGACACATTTTCAAAAGAGCGACTAGCGACAAATATAGCGGCTTTTTCTGGTGATATTTGAGACTTTTGGAGACGATGACGTGAGGCACGTAATCGTTCTTACACTTCTCAACGGGTGCTGCGGGTGCTGCGGTGGGCCCCACCCCGTCCCAAAGCACTCACTGGCGGCCCAGTCCTCGCGCTGCAGTCAGGGCAGGAGAAGTTCACCCCTCCGCGTCCAGACTCCAAATGAATCGCGCATGCGGGAAGACGCCGCAGGCTGATCCCGCCCTGGTTTACATAAAAAAAATGTTTTTTACCCGAATTAGGGCCAGGCTCGTTACCATAATTTCTCACATTGCCATTGACAGTTTTTTCTATTGTCTCTTTTTGGTCCATTTAGATTGTTAATGTAGATTGTATACAAAAACATTTTTTTTAAATGTTATGTTTTACTGTGACTTGTTGTAGGCTCCTAAGTGGACCATAAGGTTAAAAACCAAACCAAATTAAGAAAACGAAACTAAAAAACATGTAATAAAATACATTTAAAACTAAGTAACTCCGCCAGAGTTTCTCTTTTGGGTCACTTTTGCCGGTCCCAAGCCCGGAGTGTTGGAATCAACAGAAGAAAGTTAATTTGTAGTACATTATTCTTCTCTCCTACAGCGTCCATCAGAATTACATACACATGGTCAATTATGCAAATTAGGTGAAGGCGCCATTTAGTGACTTTTAGGACAGCCAATAGCTACTTTCCTTACTGAGGAATTGGCAACACTGTCCGTATGTAGCCAAAAGTAGCTGCTGCTCATCCGGTTTTGCTCGAAAATTGATAAATGGTTCAAAAAAAGAAAGACTCGTCCATAGAGACACATACCAGCTCTACCGGTAGTACTGCTACTACCAGCAGTACTACACCTGCACCTATGACACAACTTGTTTTGCTTCCACGAGCACATCCAATGCTAGCATCAGTAATTCTACATTTGTATCTAGACCAGCTAGCATGGTGTTAGAGTTGCGTCAATTCGAATCTGGTATCAGGATATATATGAAAATGAGTCACCGATTGTATACTATGTATTTTTTATTAGCTAAGCAATAAGTGGTATTTGCAATTTTCGTATATCCGGTTCTCTGTCCCACCTCGCTGGGCAAACAGAGAACTGACTTGTTCCTGACAAAGGTATTATAATATACTCTTGATGACAGAAGTGGTTCCTGCTTCTGAGCCGGCCTGTCAGAGTAGAGACTGGGCGTGGTTTAGACTCACCCAGCCTATCGTTGATTGTTGGCGCAGAGGCTGGTCCCAGCCCCCTAAGCACTTCAGTTGATAGATGTTACTGTTGCTGTGAAGAATATCTATGAGCTCATGCTCAATACCGTTATATCGCACCTGGCTCCTGTTATCTAACAAAAGACAGTTTATTCTCGCAACACTACGTTCTGAATGTGCCCCCCCAACTCATTGCACAGTTCCTGTCTTCATGTTATTCTGTATTTTTCCATCATGAGAAAGGCCCATGGCCCTGAAACTGTTAACAATGTCTCAAGTCAGGTATGTTGCATAACACGTACATCCACACAAGCCAACAGCAGATAATATTCAATCACATATATGGTAACGGGCTATAATGCATAACACAGAATCCTCATAATGGACACTGACAGTTGTGAATCTGATGCAGCCCGAAGAGCTACTGCCCCCTCACCCGGGAAAGGACCGAACAAAAGACAGGGACGTTGGACTATCGAAGAGGCGCAAATAGGATGAGAACTACATTGATTTGGGGTTCACATATATTTTCCTTAGCCACAGTGTATTATATGTGCAAAAGTACTATCTCACAACTCGATGAAACCTTCACGCAGACATTTAGAAATGAAACATGACAATTTGAAAAATAAGCCACAAGTTTTTTGAGCAAGAATTTCGAATAATAAGACATGTATAAAAGCAACAGATATCATTAATAAGAAGAGGCAAGAAGCATATTATATGGTGGGCAACCGAGTGGCTAGGACAGGCAAACCCCATACGATTGTGGAGGACTTAATTCTTCCTGGTGCCTCGGATATGGCTGGGACAATGCTGGTTGAAAAGGCCAAAATACTATACAGACAATGCCTTCATCAAACAACACTGTCTCACGACGCATCAGTGACATGGCAGGAGATGTTTTGAAACAATTACTGCTTCGCATACAAGCCAGTAAATTCTATACGTTACAGATGGATGAGTCAACAGACGTGGCAGGCCTGGCACAGCTACTGGTATATGTCCGTTACGTTTATGGGGGGTCAATTAAGGAAGACATCCTCTTCTGTACAGAACTGGAAACCAGGACAACAAGAGAGGATATTTTTAAAGTACAAGACAGCTTTGTGACATCAAATGGACTTTGGTGGTCAAGATGTGTTGGTATCTCTACAGGGAGACATAGTGGAGTGGTAACGCGCGTGCAAGCAGTTGCTTCCAACGCCACTTGATAACTTTGTTAAAGCAAGGCTCCAGAACTCTCGTGTATTTTCTGCATTATGCAATGATATGGGCAGCGGCCATGTAACACTTTTACAACATGCAGAAGTGCGCTGGTTATCAAGGGGCAAAATTTCAATTTACAAAAATAAAATGACGTTTTTGTCTTTTGAGCTTCTAGTTATGAAATCTATGCAGCCTACTCAATCACTTTTTATAGCTACTGTTTACAGGCCTCCTGGTCCATATACAGCGTTCCCCCTTCTGATGACCAGGTGGCGAATCGCATCTCTGCATGTCTGGCAGACATATCAGTGTGGATGACGGATCACCACCTCAAGCTGAAACTCGGCAAGACGGATCTGCTCTTCCTCCCGGGGAAGGACTGCCCGTTCCATGATCTCGCCATCAGGGTTGACAACTCCATTGTGTCCTCCTCCCAGAGCGCTAAGAACCTTGGCGTGATCCTGGACAACACCCTGTCGTTCTCAACTAACATCAAGGCGGTGGCCCGTTCCTGTAGGTTCATGCTCTACAACATCCGCAGAGTACGCCCCTGCCTCACACAGGAAGCGGCGCAGGTCCTAATCCAGGCACTTGTCATCTCCCGTCTGGATTACTGCAACTCGCTGTTGGCTGGGCTCCCTGCCTGTGCCATTAAACCCCTACAACTCATCCAGAACGCCGCAGCCCGTCTGGTGTTCAACCTTCCCAAGTTCTCTCACGTCACCCCGCTCCTCCGCTCTCTCCACTGGCTTCCAGTTGAAGCTCGCATCCGCTACAAGACCATGGTGCTTGCCTACGGAGCTGTGAGGGGAACGGCACCGCAGTACCTCCAGGCTCTGATCAGGCCCTACACCCAAACAAGGGCACTGCGTTCATCCACCTCTGGCCTGCTCGCCTCCCTACCACTGAGGAAGTACAGTTCCCGCTCAGCCCAGTCAAAACTGTTCGCTGCTCTGGCCCCCCAATGGTGGAACAAACTCCCTCACGACGCCAGGACAGCGGAGTCAATCACCACCTTCCGGAGACACCTGAAACCCCACCTCTTCAAGGAATACCTAGGATAGGATAAAGCAATCCTTCTCACCCCCCCCCTTATGATTTAGATGCACTATTGTAAAGTGGCTGTTCCACTGATGTCAGGTGAATTCACCAATTTGTAAGTCGCTCTGGATAAGAGCGTCTGCTAAATGACTTAAATGTAATGTAAATGACTTAAATGTAATTGAGTTCCCTGAATTCCTATCGGACCTTGTAGTCATAGCAGATGATATTCTAATCTTTGGTGACTTTAATATTCACATGGAAAAGTCCACAGACCCGCTCCAAAAGGCTTTCGGAGCCATCATCGACTCAGTGGGTTTTGTCCAACATGTCTCTGGACCCACTCACTGTCACAGTCATACTCTGGACCTAGTTTTGTCCCATGGTATAAATGTTCCTTTTTGATACTGTCGCAAAGCTAACTAAAAAGCAGCATTCCCCGAGAGAGGATGGCTTTCACTTCAGCAGTAAAAAATTCATGAACTTCTTTGAGGAAAAGATCATGATTATTAGAAAGCAAATTATGGACTCCTCTTTAAATCTGCGTATTCATTCAAAGCTCAGTAGTCCTGAGTCTGCACAACTCTGCCAGGACCTAGGATCAAGAGAGACGCTCAAGTGTTTTAGTACTATATCTCTTGACACAATGATGAAAATAATCATGGCCTCTAAACCTTCAAGCTGCATACTGGACCCTATTCCAACTAAACTACTGAAAGAGCTGCTTCCTGTGCTTGGCCCTCCTATGTTGAACATAATAAACGGCTCTCTATCCACCGGATGTGTACCAAACTCACTAAAAGTGGCAGTAATAAAGCCTCTCTTGAAAAAGCCAAACCTTGACCCAGAAAATATAAAAAACAATCGGCCTATATCGAATCTTCCATTCCTCTCAAAATGTTTTAAAAGGGCTGTTGTGCAGCAACTCACTGCCTTCCTGAAGACAAACAATGTATATGAAATGCTTCAGTCTGGTTTTAGACACCATCATAGCACTGAGACTGCACTTGTGAAGGTGGTAAATGACCTTTTAATGGCATCAGACCGAGGCTCTGCACCTGTCCTCGTGCTCCTAGACCTTAGTGCTGCTTTTGATACCATTGATCACCACATTCTTTTGGAGAGATTGGAAGCCCAAATTGGTCTACACGGACAAGTTCTGGCCTGGTTTAGATCTTATCTGTCAGAAAGATTTCAGTTTGTCTCTGTAAATGGTTTGTCCTCTGACAAATCAACTGTAAATTTCGGTGTTCCTCAAGGTTCCGTTTTAGGACCACTATTGTTTTCACTATATATTTGACCTCTTGGGGGTGTCATTCGAAAACATAATGTTAACTTTCACTGCTATGCGGATGACACACAGCTGTACATTTCAATGAAACATGGTGAAGCCCCAACATTGCCCTCGCTAGAAGCATGTGTTTCAGACATAAGGAAGTGGATGGCTGCAAACTTTCTACTTTTAAACTCGGACAAAACAGAGATGCTTGTTCTAGGTCCCAAGAAACAAAGAGATCTTCTGTTGAATCTGACAATTAATCTTAATGGTTGTACAGTCGTCTCAAATAAAACTGTGAAGGACCTCGGCGTTACTCTGGACCCTGATCTCTCTTTTGAAGAACATATCAAGACCATTTCAAGGACAGCTTTTTTCCATCTACGTAACATTGCAAAAATCAGAAACTTTCTGTCCAAAAATGATGCAGAAAAATTAATCCATGCTTTTGTCACTTCTAGGTTAAACTACTGCAATGCTCTACTTTCCGGCTACTCGGATAAAGCACTAAATAAACTTCAGTTAGTGCTAAATACGGCTGCTAGAATCCTGACTAGAACCAAACAATTTGATCATATTACTCCAGTGCTAGCCTCCCTACACTGGCTTCCTGTCAAGGCAAGGGCTGATTTCAAGGTTTTACTGCTAACCTACAAAGCATTACATGCGCTTGCTCCTACCTATCTCTCTGATTTGGTCCTGCCGTACATACCAACACGTACGCTACGGTCACAAGACGCAGACCTCCTAATTGTCCCTAGAATTTCTAAACAAACAGCTGGAGGCAGGGCATTCTCCTATAGAGCTCCATTTTTATGGAATGGTCTGCCTACCCATGTAAGAGACGCAAACTCGGTCTCAACCTTTAAGTCTTTACTGAAGACTCATCTCTTCAGTGGGTCATATGATTGAGTGTAGTCTGGCCCAGGAGTGGGAAGGTGAACGGAAAGGCTCTGGAGCAACAAACCACCCTTGCTGTCTCTGCCTGGTCGGTTCCCCTCTTTCCACTGGGATTCTCTTCCTCTAACCCTATTACAGGGGCTGAGTCACTGGCTTACTGGGGCTCTTTCATACCGTCCCTGGGAGGGGTGCGTCACTTGAGTGGGTTGAGTCACTGATGTGATCTTCCTGTCTGGGTTGGTGCCCCCCCTTGGATTGTGCTGTGGCGGAGATCTTTGTGGGCTATACTCGACCTTGTCTCAGGATGGTAAGTTGGTGGTTGAAGATATCCCTCTAGTGGTGTGGGGGCTGTGCTTTGGCAAAGTGGGTGGGGTTATATCCTTCCTGTTTGGCCCTGTCGGGGGGTGTCCTCAGATGGGGCCAAAGTGTCTCCTGACCCCTCCTGTCTCAGCCTCCAGTAATTATGCTGCAGTAGTTTATGTGTCGGGGGCTAGGGTCAGTTTGTTATATCTGGAGTACTTCTGTCCTATTCGGTGTCCTGTGTGAATTTAAGTGTGCTCTCTCTATTCTCTCTTTCTTTCTCTCTCTCGGAGGACCTGAGCCCTAGGACCATGCCTCAGGACTACCTGACATGATGACTCCTTGCTGTCCCCAGTCCACCTGGCCGTGCTGCTGCTCCAGTTTCAACTGTTCTGCCTTATTATTATTGGACCATGCTGATCATTTATGAACATTTGAACATCTTGGCCATGTTCTGGCACAGCCAGAAGAGGACTGGCCACCCCACATAGCCTGGTTCCTCTCTAGGTTTCTTCCTAGGTTTTGGCCTTCCTAGGGAGTTTTTCCTAGCCACCGTGCTTCTACACCTGCATTGCTTGCTGTTTGGGGTTTTAGGCTGGGTTTCTGTACAGCACTTTGAGATATCAGCTGATGTACGAAGGGCTATATAAATAAATTTGAATTGAATTGAATTTTTTTTAAATTGAGAGTGAGCTTAACATTTTCTTCACTGACCATAATTTTCACTTGTCTGAGCTCTTGCATGATGACGAGTTTCTCACGCGACTGGCCTATCTGGGTGATGTTTTTTCTCACCTGAATGATCTGAATCTAGGATTACAGGGACTTTCCGCAACTATATTCAATGTGCGGGACAAAATTGAGGCTATGATTAAGAAGTTGGAGCTCTTCTCTGTCTGCATTAACACAGACAGGTCTTTCCATCATTGTATGATTTTTTGTGTGCAAATGAACTCAAGCTTACGGACAGTGTCAAATGTGATACAGCAAAGCACATGAGTGAACTGGGTGCTCAATTACGCAGGTACTTTCCCGAAACGGACAACACAAACAAGTGGATTCGTTATCCCTTTCATGCCCTACCTCCAGTCCATTCACCGATATCTGAACAAGAGAGCCTCATCGGAATTGCAACAAGCGGTTCTGTGAAAATTGAATTTAATCAGAAGCCACTGCCAGATTTCTGGATTGGGCTGTGCTCAGAGTATCCTGCCTTGGCAAATCGAGCTGTTAAGACACTGGTGCCCTTTGCAACAAGTACCTATGTGAGAGTGGATTCTCGGGCATCACTAGCATGAAAACTAAATACAGGCACAGGCTGTGTGTGGAATATGATTTAAAACAGATTCTCTCCAATACAACCCAACATTGCAGTTATGTGCATCTTTTCACGCACACCCTGCTCATTAACCTGTGGTGAGTTATTCACAATTTTTGATGAACAAATAAGGTTTTATATGTAAGATGGCTAAATAAAGAGCAAAATTATTGATTATTATTATATTATTTGTGCCCTGGCCCTAAGAGCTCTTTGTCACTTCCCATGAGCCGGGTTGTGACAAAAATTCAAACTCATTCTTATGTTTAATAAATGTATCGTATAGTGTGTGTGTGGCAGGCTTACAATGAGGAAAGTCTTTGTCCTCAGGCCTGGAGGGAAGCCAAAGTCATTCTGCTACCCAAGAGTGGTAAAGCGGCCTTTACTGGTTCTAACAGCAGACCTATTAGCTTGCTGCCAGCTCTTAGCAAACTGTTGGGAAAAAATGTGTTTGACCAAATACAATGCTATTTCTCTGTAAACAAATTAACAACAGACTTTCAGCATGCTTATAGAGGATGGCACTCAGGTACTGCACTGACACAAATGACTAATGATTGGTTGAAAGAAATTGATAATAAGATGATTGTGGGAGCTGTACTGTTAGATTTGAGATATTATTGAATATTATTGACCGTAACCTGTTGTTGAAAAAACGTATCTGTTATGGCGTTCAACCTCTGCCATATCATGGATTCAGTGCTATCTATCTAATAGAACTCAAAAAGTTTTCTTTAATGGAAGGTTCTCTAATGACAAACATGTAAAGTTTGGTGTACCGCAGGGCAGCTCTCTAGGCCGTCTACTGAAGTCACTGAAACCCTTAAAGAGTTGCAGTCTGTTTTGGAATGGGTGGCCAATAATAAACTGGTCCGGAACATCTCTAAAACTAAGAGCATTGTATTTGGTACAAATAGACCTCAGCTGAATCTGGTAATGAATGGTGTGGCTGTTGAACAAGTTGAGGAGACTAAATTACTTGGTGTTACCTTAGATTGTAAACTGTCATGGTCAAAATATATAGATTCAATGGTTGTAAAGACGGAGAGAGTTCTGTCCGTAATAAAGAGATGCTCTGCTTTTTTGACACCACACTCCAAAAAGCAAGTCCTGCAAGTTCTAGTTTTATCTTATCTTGATTATTGTCCAGTCGTGTGGTCGAGTGCGGCAAGGAAAAACCTAGTTAAGCTGCAGCTGGCCCAGTACAGAGTGGCACGTTTTGCTCTTCATTGTAATCAGAGGGTTAATATAAATACCATGCATGCCAGTCTCTCTTGGCTAAGAGTTGAGGAGAGACTGATTGCATCACTTCTTTTTAGAAAAAACATTGTGTTGAAAATGTCAAATTGTTAGCATTGTCAGCTTACCCACAGCTCTGACACACACACTTACCCCACCAGACATGCCACCAAGGGTCTCTTGACAGTCCCCAAATCCAGATAAAAAATCAAGAAAGCTGACAGTATTATATAAGGCCATTATCGCATGGAACTCCCTTCCATCTCATTATGCTCAATTGAACAGAAAACCTGGTTTCAATAAACAGATAAAGCAACACCTTTCATCACAACACCTCTCCCTAATTGACCTAGATAGTTTGTGTGTATGGGACGGCCTGGGCAAAGGCCGTCCCGGGGGCCGTATACGGCCAGCAACTTGATTCAATACGGCCCGCGGAATCATGCTCAGATTACATAAAGAATTTGCAATAGTAAAGTTTTGAAAAACATATTGTTATTCAAATTAAGAGCCCAATGAATACTCACCTTTGTGTAATGATTTAACTCCCACCCACTTGTGGGACATATATTTTGAAAGCACGTATGAATAACAACTTGCACTAGGACCAACAGTGACTGACAGGCTGACACACACGTCACAGTTACAAATAGTAGCAAGCTCGAAGTTGCGCAAATGCATCGAAATAGTTGCTTTCTCAGTTGCAAAAGCAGCAAGGACTTTTCGCAAAACTGCATTCAGAAAATGACGGAATTGCGAGAGCTAGCTATGTACTGTCCCACAAAATTGCAAAACAATTTTGAGTGTGAATTCCTTAAAGAATGTTTGATTGACTCTGCAGCAATACTTTGCCCCGACAAGAAAGAGCTGTTTGTGAATGTTGACCTGTTTAAAGGTCTTACTCACGTCGGCTGCGGAGAGCGTGATCACACAGTCTTCCGGAACAGTTGGTGCTCTCATGCATGTTTCAGTGTTATTTGGGAGGGAGGGAGGATAGAAGTAGTTTAGCTCGTCTGGTAAGCTTGTGTCACTGGGCAGCTCTCGGCTGTGTTCCCTTTGTAGTCTGTAATGGTTTGCAAGCCCTAACATATCCGATGAGTGTCAAAGCCAGTGTAGTAAGATTCGATCTTAGTCCTGTATTGACGCTTTGCCTGTTTGATGGTTCGTCGGAGGGCATAGCAGGATTTCTTATTAGCTTCCAGGTTAGAGTCCCGCTCCTTGAAAGCGGCAGCTCTAGCCTTTAGCTCAATGCGGATTTTGCCTGTAATCCATGGTTTCTGGTTGGGGTATATACGTACGGTCACTGTGGGGACGACATCGTCAATGCACTTATTGATGAAGCCAGTGACTGATGTGGTGTACTCCTCAATGCCATCGGAGGATTCCCGGAACATATTCCGGTCTGTGCTAGCAAAAGTGTCCTGTAGCTTAGCATCTGCTTCATCTGACCACTTTTTTACTGGTGCTTCCCATTTTAATTTTTGCTTGTAAGCAGGAATCAGGAGGATAGAATTATGGTCAAATTTGCCAAATGGAGGGTGAGGGAGAGCTTTGTTTGCATCTCTGTGTGTGGAGTAAAGGTGGTCCAGAGTTTTTTCCCTCTGGTTGAAGATTTAACATGCTGATAGAAATTTGGTAAGACGGATTTAAGTTACCCTGCATTAAAGTCCCCGGCTAGTAAGAGCGCCGCCTCTGGGTGAGCGTTTTCCTGTTTGCTTATGGCGGAATACAGCTCATTCAGTTCGGTCTTAGTGCCAGCATCAGTCTATGGTGGTATGTAGAGAGCTACGAAAAATACAGATGAAAACTCTCTAGGTAGATAGTGTGGCCTACAGCTTATCATGAGATGGCTTTGCTCGCCTGAGGTAGAGTAAAATCTTGAGCCTTGCAGTGATGCACGTGACACGGCGCAGTTGTTAATATTCTTATGAGGCATAACCCCAGACTTTGAAATTACATAGGAGCTTGCTTTAGTGCAGTCAATGAAGAGCACAACCACAGGGAAATATTTATTGGAGGAGGTTAATAAGTGTGTGGAGTTTTGAAAAGTTATCCAATGTGAACACTGATGGGTGCCCAAACTTGACATGAAAAAATGTTGGCCTTTTGAAAAGGATACAAGATCAGGTAGCTGAGCTGAACCCAGATCAGAAAATGATTTTCCTGCATTGCATTATTCATCAGGAGGGGCTCTGTAAATGTGTTCTGAAAATGAGCCAAGTTGAGAATACAGTCTCTAAAGTGCTAAACTTCATAAGAGCAAAATCTTTCTTCAATTTTCACCTAAAATGACATACCCAAATCTAACTGCCTGTAGCTCAGGCCGTGAAGCATGGATATGCATATTCTTGGTACCATTTGAAAAGAAACACTTTGAAGTTTGTGGAAATGTGAAAGGAATGTGGGAGAATATAACACATTAGATCTGGTAAAAGATAATACAAAAAAATAAATAAAAAAAAAAAAAAAAAAAAAAATTACCATCATCATCTAATCTCACTGTCTCACTGTTTGAGGAGACAGAGTTGGGTCATGTAGATCTCCCCTACCACACAAACGTGAGATGGCCGAGTTTGGGGAAGGGGCTTAAAAGATTTGCCAAATGGATGTTGGGGTCTGAATTAGGAGATTGCTGAGTTGTTGCAAATGAAAGGAAAATATGTGGATTTCCTTCAACTGTAAGATAAAGAATGGTTGGCTGATTTTGCCTTCACTGTGGGCATCATGGCCCTCATGAATGAACTGAATTCCAAACTACAAGGGAAGGGCCTTTTTGCACATCTGATGTACAGCCTTGTCAAAGCCTTTATGGGAAAATGACTCCTCCTGACCCAACAAGCAGAAGCCAACAATCTCACCCACCTTCCGACACTAATAGTCTGTTCCCTATCAGATGACCAGTGGGGGAAGTATACATCGCTACTGCGTGCTTTGAATGGTGAGTTTTCTTGTTGTTTGAGGATTTCAATGTGTTGGAAAATGACATGCTGTTGGTTTCCTCTCTTTTCACCTTCAATGTGAATAACGCTCCCACTGACCTGCCACTTGAGCTTATCGATCATCAGTCTGATGCAGTGATTGGAGAACTATTCAAAACAATGTTACTGACGAGGTTCTCTGCATCTCTCGATGAACAAAACTTTCCAAAGATTGGGAGTCATGCTCAGAAGATGTTTGTACTGTTTGGATCAACCTATGTATGTGAATAGACATTTTCAGTGATGAAATATAACAAGTCAAGGCACAGATAATCTCTTACTGAGTCATTTCTCAGCAATTCTGCACATAGCGACGTCAGAAACTATATCTGACTTCACTGCTCTAGTCAATGCCCATCAAAGACTTCACTCTGATGGGTAGTTTAAATGTAATGTTGAGCTCTCTCTCTTTTTTGTGTTTTGTGCATACCCGTTAACAAGAGTTCTGTCCATGGTGCTGAATGCACAGTGTACTTTCCCCTCTGTGTAGTTCATTCCATTCTTAATAATGAAAATACCTACCAAAAGGAGAACATGGATGTGGTTGATTTTTGTGCATGTTAAAAAAGTAAAATATGTAGCATATCTCGACGTGATTGACAGTAGCTATATCTGTCAACACAGTCATACACATGTATAATCCTGTAATATGATTCTGGCCAGCAATGGCAAAAAAATATATATTCTAACTAAGGTAGGTTTTCTGTGGGTCTCAGCTCATGTTGGGGTAGGGAGAAATGAGGCAGCGGATAAGGTAGCTCTGAAGAGGGAGGAGGTGTGGTGGTCCCGTTAGGGGGGATGGAATGTAGGAGCATCATAGCAGAGGGTTGGACCCAGGAGGAAGGTCAGTAGGTATCTGGGGAGTGAAAGGAGGGATGTTAGTGGGGAAACACCCAGATGGGAAGTATGAGGAATGTGGGGAGGTAGAGACTGTAAAGCATGTCCTGTTATATTGCAAGAGGTATGTTGAGGGTAGCAGGATATTTTTCTGTGAGCTGGCCGAGTTGGGTGTAACCACATTTTCGCTTGTAACTACACTATATGACTAAAAGTATGTGGACACCTGCTCGTCGAACATCTGACTCCAAAATCATGAGCATAATATAGTTTTGGTCCCCCCATAACAGCCTCCTCTCTTCTGGGGAGACTTTCCACTAGATGTTGGAACATTGTTGCGGGGACTTGCTTCCATTCAGCCACAAGAGCATTAGTCAGGTTGGGAACTGATGTTGGTTTAGGCCTGGCTTGCAAGTCAGCGTTCCAATTCACCCCAAATGTGTTCGATGGGGTTGAGGTCAGGGCTAAGTGCAAGCCAGTCAAGTTATTCCACACTGATCTCGACAAACCGTTTCTGTATGGACCTCGCTTTATGCACAGGGGGAATTTTCATGCTGAAACGGTTGCAACAAAGTTGGAAGCTCTGAACCGTCTAGAATGTCATTCTATGCTGTAACGTTAAGATTTCCCTTCACCGGAACTAAGGGACCTAGCCTGAACAATGAAAAACAGCCCCAGACGATTATTCCTCTTCCACCAAACTTTATAGTTGGCACTACGCATTGGGGCAGGTAGAGTTCTCCTGGCATCCACCAAACCCATATTTGTATGTCAGACTGCAAGATGGTGAAGCGTGATTCATCACTCTTCAGCTACGCGCTTCAGCACTCGGCGGTCCCGTTCTGTGAGCTTGTGTGGTCTACCACTTCGCGGCTGACGCTCCTAGATGTTTCCACTTCACAATAAAAGCACTTACAGTTGACTTGAGCAGCTCTAGTAGGGCAGAAATTTGACAAACTGACTTGTTGGAAAGGTGGAATCCCAGGACGGTGCCACGTTAAAAGTTACTGAGCTCTTCAGTAAGGGCATTCTACTGCCAATGTTTATCTATGGAGAATGCATGGCAGTGTGCTCGATTTTATACACCTGTCAGCAATGGGTATGGCTGAAATAGCAGAATCCACTAATTTGAAGGGGTGTCCACATACTATTGTATATATAGTGTATATTGACTTATCTAGTCCACCGGGCCTGCACCAATGGGTGTGAGGCTATTTGATATTTAACTGTGTGTTTCACACTCCGGCCAGAGAATGGCAATAATACGCAATACAGTGTGTTGTCTGAAGGAAACGGACAAGTAAACGGAAGAGAAGAACAACTTTCACGTTAGCGTTTTTATTTAGCCATTTTAACGTCCTGGAACTCAACATATGATTAATTTAACTGCACATCCCATGTTGTGTTTTGTTCGAGTTGGAGACAGGATTTGTTTGATAGCTAACTAGCTAGCTGCTCAAGTTAGCCAACAATGGCTAACTGTATGATTTTTCACACTCAAATAGCCTCCATCATGGAGGTTCTAGCGAATGCAGCCGTGGCAGAGATCTGTAAACTCGTAGATAACGACTATGCAGTATTTCGTTTGGAAATAACTCACAGCCAGAAAGAAATCAGGGCATTACGGAGAAAACTGCTGGAATCCAAGGTGGCACGGGAGCGCGCAGAAAGGACAGCCCGAGAGCGCGTCCTCGCCAGTCGTCCCAGTAGTGTCAAGATCCTCGACCGATACAGAGGAATGGCAAGAGGTACATTTAGACGAAGGTCGAGGATGCATGGCCTAAAGCCGTTCATAGCATAACGTTAGTGCCTGTCAACCCGTTCACCACTGCACATATGTTCAGATGTGTTACCCAGAATTAGGTCTGTATATATCTGTATATAGCGCTTTTAATTACAAGTAGAATCGCACAGTCGCTTTAAAAACAAAAAACAATTGAACAAAACAAATGTAGGGATCTGGCAGTTCTTGGGCGATGGTCTTCCACAGCTTTGATTGTAGGACCAAGTGAAAACAGGTTTTTCAGATTTTTTGCTAATGTGTAAAAATAAAAACAGATACCTTATTTACATAAGTATTCAGACCGTTTGCTATGAGACTCGACATTGAGCTCAGGTGTTTCCTGTTTCCAATGGTCACCCTTGAGATGTTTCTACAATTTGATTGGAGTCTACCTGTGGTAAATTCAATGGATTTGGAAAGGCACACACTTGTATATAAGGTACCACATTTGACAGTGCATGTCAGAGCAAAAACGAAGCCAGGGGGTCGAAGGAATTGTCGGTAGAGCCCCAAGACAGAATTGTGTTGCGACACAGATCTGAGGAAGGGTGCCCAAAAGAATTCTGCAGCGTTGAAGGTCCCAGGAACACAGTGGCCTCCATCATTCTTTAAAGGAAGAAGTTTGGAACCACCAAGACTCTTCCTAGAGCTCACCACCCAGCCAAACTGAGCAATCGGGGGAGAAAGGCCTTGGTCAGGGAGGTGAACAAGAACCCAATAGTCACTGTGACAAAGCTCCAGAGTTCCTCTGTGGAGATGGGAAAACCTCCCTGAAGGACAACCATCTCTGCAGCACTCCACCAATCAGGCCTTTATGGTAGAGTGGCCAGACGGAAGCCACTCCTCAGTAACGGCACATGACAGCCTGCTTGGCGTTTTCCAAAAGGCAACTGAAGTCTCTCATATCATGAGAAACAAGATTCTCTGGTCTGATGAAACCAAGATTGAGCTCTTTGGCCTGAATGCCATGCGTCACTTCTGGAGGAAACCTGGCACTCTCCCCAGGGTGAAGCGTGGTGGTGGCAACATCATGCAGTGGGGATGTTTTTCAGCGGCAGGGACAGGGAGACTCGTCAGGATCGAGGGAAAGATGAACAGAGTAAAGTACAGAGAGATCCTTGATGAAAACCTGCTACAGAGCGTTCAGGACCTCAGACTGGGGTGAAGGTTCACCTTCCAACAGGACAACAACCCTAAACACTCAAGACACTCACCCTAAACATGCCAAGACAACACAGGAGTTGCTTCAGGACAAGTCTAAATGTCCTTGAGTGGCCCAGCCAGAGCCCGGATTTAAACCCGATCGAATAACTCTGGAGAGACCTGAAAATAGCTGTGCAGGGATGCTCCGCATCCAACCTGACAGATCTTGAGGCTCTGCGGAGAAGAATGGGAGAAACTCCCCAAATACAGGTGTGCCAAGGTTGTAGCGT